>NC_051176.1:286993899-287247235 GCF_013339695.2 Rhipicephalus sanguineus
AAAACGCGGTCTTTGACAGACAACCCTATGTACAGGACCGCATTACATACGGTAGTCACCGCCCAAACAAGTTAAAAATAATATTCCTTCCGAGTTCTTAATGTTTGTTCACAATATCACTAAAACTGTAACTTCAAGTACGCTGAAATTTTACTTGTCATTTTCATTAGCGACGTTCCAAAGACCAAAATATACAGGACACCGTATATTTTGCGTGTGCTTTTATCAACGTCAGCAGTACGTGAGGTTCGCAGCGCGGGTTGCCGCCTCCTTCGAGAGCGTGCGTCGTGTCTTGGCCGCATACTCTAAGTAAAACCCAAAATTTAACCCACACAGTGACATGAAACAATGGCGTCCATTTGGACCAGTGAACAGTATCGTGTGACCTGGTGTGGAGGGGGGTGTGCCCTTGCAAACATGCACTATACCCATTTTATCATCTCCAACCAATCTGTTTTGCCGGTAGCCATTCCATGCTTACATCTACTCTCGATTACGGGAGAGTCAGGTATTTTTATGAAATCATTTTGAAAGTTTCCACACAACTCATTTTGTTCTAATATGCATACTTACATGTTTGCTTGGGGCTAATAAATTGGACGTCGACAATCTACCGTGCGATACATAGCGCGAAGTAAGAGACAGGAAGGAAACAGTTTGTCTCGTAACAGAAAACTAAATGTCTCGAATTTGTCCCTGAAATTTGCCCTCGCAATTGCTTTCACTCGCACTTCTTTTCATTCGAAAAACTCTGGTTAGCCTGAGGCCTCACTGTCTTCCGTTTGTGAACAGTGGCAGATATTTGTGATTTTAAACAGCATTACAATAACGCCTAACCTCTTATCCTACAACAACCCCAAGCAATGGTTTCGTACATTCGGTCTAAAAAGTGTATTCAACAACGCATTATTTTTCTTCCTTTGGATCTGTCTCTTTTGATTCTTCATAATCCATTAATTTCGTCCCATAAAGTTTTATTTTTATTACCCTTTTTTTAATTTTTTATAATAAATTAAAGCAATCGGCAATTTAAGCGGTCCAACTTTCGAGCTTTGAAAGCTCGCAAGGAAGAAAAAAACACATATATTAGTCACTACACACATTCAGGGTGATTTAGTGCCGATTTGTACAATTGTTTTTTTTAGGTTACCGAACTTTGTTTTACAAGGCTTCAACGATGCAAAATCACTTTCTTGGCCATCGTGAGGCAGCAAATAACCCGACGCCCAACTTCTACGCTTTTATGCTCATAGTGTGTGTGTTTTTTTCTAACTTTTTTTTCACGAGCCGGGATGTAGGCCTACTCGGGAAACAGTTGTCTCTCTTTCCTTTTGCCTGATCTCGGTGGCATGTAACGTTGTCATATGTACACATGCCAGAATACAAAAGTATTATCATAATTACTTCGCAGACGCTCGGCTTAATGGTACTGAATGCCTTGCGAAAAACGTTCTACACTATATTAAAGGGGCCCTGCAACACTTTTCTGAGTTATAACGGAATACTGATAATTAATTGTTGGGGTTTACCGTCCCAAAACCACGATATCATTATGGAAGACGTCGTAGTGCAGGACCTCGGAAATTTCTCCCCCCTGGGGTTCTTTAACGTGCACCTAAATCTAAGCACACGGGCATCAAGTATTGTCGCCTGCATCGAAAATGCAGCCGGGATTCGATCCCATGACCTGCGGGTCTGCAGTCGAGCACCGTAACCACTTGACCACCGTGGCGGGTCTTATAATGGAATAGTCTCACTATTAGTGCATTACGCTTCACGAATCAAATTCCGCTAAAATCCGTCGAGTACGAGCGGAGTTACAGGGATTTGTCGTACGTTTTACACGCTTTCTCTCTCCTTTCGTACCAGCGAGCGCTTTGAAAGCTACGCAGGGTGGGTGATGACAAGGGGGCAAGAAGATGCGTCCCTTCGTCAGCGCGCGTGATGACCTTGAGCACTTTTTTTTTTTCTTTCGAACGTGCGGCTTACTTTCAGTGTGATCGTGAGCGCGCGAGGAGGCACGTGGCGGCATCCCGCGGCGGCCACGGTAACTTTTGCAGTTCGCGATGCTCAAATCAGCCAACGGCCGTGGACTTGGTTATGTGGCGCAGTAATTTTGGTATATGGCATCGTTTGTAGAGAGGAGAGGGAGCGATTTCCAGCTGACTTCGAGAATTAATTGTAAATTCCAGTCCGCGTGCTGCGCTGTAGGCCTCGTGCGCTCAGTTGATGGCGCCACCGCTCTTCGAGAGCGCAGCGCCTATGCGGCCACTTGGAGTATTTTGCCCTGTTCCCTTCCCGGCGCGTAGCTCGAAGTGGTGTGCGGTGAACGCCGATGCGTGAAAATGGCAACGAAAAAAGAGTCTCGCTTGCTTTTTTGCGGCTACGGACGAGTAGCAAACGTTCAGGAATACTTCAAACGAAGCTTCGGCGTGGAGACTCGTATGCCGTTAATCACGTTTACTGCGTGAGGTAAGAACTGCACAGTGTGTCGGTCCGTCGGAAATATTCGGAAAATGCGTCGCACAAATAAAGAGCGTGGAGAACGGCGTGCGTTTAGAAGCGAGTAAACGTTTTTCCTTGGCATACGATACAAAATACTTTCTATCGGCAGCCTCGCGCGTCGCTTGTCCTATGACTGGCGCGCATTCGCAGGAAGCTGGGATATTTGAAATGACATGTTAGCAACGATAAAATGATAGAGACCGCATGAAGTGCCCGTCTCCTAATTTTCTAGCGCTGTTAGTACGTCGAACACTTTGCTGAATGCTTTGCTGAACACTTTGCTGAACACTTTGCTAAGGCCTCTCAGTCCGACAGTCGTGCACAGCCGATGAAGTGGGCACTGCAGAGAACTGTTTTGCCTCGCAATGGTTGCCACAAACCTCCGTTCGGGCTAACAATAATACAAGGGACAATGGAACCAACAGTGTTTCAATATTACCTGGAGCAGTAGCGTAGCGAAAAATTTTTTTCCGGGGGGGGGGGGGGGGGGGAATGTTCAATCGTACTTTATGTATGTTCGTCCGTGCGTTTGTATGTGTGCGTGTATACATATACATGCAAAATTAAGCATGTTCGTGGGGGGCGGGGTGGTTGAATCCCCCTGGTTACGCCAATGACTTGGATAGAAAGCGAAAGAAACCGTGCGAAGGCAGGGCGCATTTGCTTATCGGGCGCGCCGAATGGCTGCGTTCCAAGTTCCAACGTTTTCGCCGATCAGCCTCGTATACGACTTCCATGGAAAATGATAAAATTGCACCTTCGGCAGTTTCCCTCCTGTAGCTATCATGTCATGCGAACTCGCAAGGGCAGGTAAAAGTCGACTTTTTCGCCGCGTACACACGCTTGCGCTGCTAGGGGCCATTGCCAACCTACTGCGGCCAAGCGCGGCTGTGCGGAGGGAACAGGGACACTTTACCAACAGCCGGCGCAGTGGCGCTGAATGTCCAATTTGAAACAGCAGCGCATGAGGCCTATAATGTTTGGCTCACGTGTTCTCAGGAGCCTCGAGTACCGATCGTCAGCGTTTTCTGACCATGCTCAAAAAGTGTTGCAGGACCCCTTTCATTACTCAAAATTGGAAGCCTACCCTGAAAGAAGAAAAATGTTGGCTGATCCCTCCGTCATAGGAATCAGTGTAACACGAAAGGGAAACGTGTAGTTACAGAAATAGTTGATTTTTTATAGTGCATTGGTATATGAGAGCTTCTACAATGTATCTTGTTGTTTGGCAGATATAGCACCGCTTGATGTGGACGCACCCACGTTGACGGTTAGTGACACATATCCGTACCGACGACTAATGCCCATGATCATGATTTAACCCACGACCTACTGTACTCCTGACCTGCCCAGATGTCCCCTCTCCAGCGCCCACGTTCTAGTCCATTCCTCCTGCCGCTAGGGACGTAACCTGCGAACGTTGTGGCGCTGTTCGCTGACGTCAGCTTTAACGCTCGTGGGGATGTTTCGCCAGCGCAGAGCGCTCCTATCGTGTAATTGTTATGCATAAACGCAAAATGCTTCGGAAATAAAAATACGGAAAGTGCTTTTTTTTTTCATTTAAAAGGACACAGACGTCCTACACCATGCAAGTCTACGGCTTCTCACGTTAGTCAACCAGTGCGCAGTAAATACTTAACCGCACTGAATAGCTTACTTGACCCTCGGTCTAAGTTTGCAGAAACAGTCACATAATGCCGGCACTTCGTCACATAATACAGGCGTTTTTACTCCAGCGCCGTCCGCAGAGTAGCAGACGAACAGGTTATAGGCAGCGCCACCTACGGCGAGCGGTTGAACGAAAGCCGGGACACGCGCTCCCATAGAAACCCCGCTATCTGGACAGGTCAGGAGTACAGTAGGTCGTGATTTAACTATATTACGGTAGCTGAAGTTGTCGAGATATACCTGGACACCGCATATGGGTGGATCCCACGCAAAGATGGCATCAACAAGCACATAGTAAACACCGATACTCGAATATGCACTCCTTCAAAGCGTCGTGAAACGCGAAGAGAAACGCGACCAGCGTCGTGTCTTCCCTCTAGCCTGGCCGTCCATTCTCGCAGGGTGAGCGGGCAACGCGGTGCGACAGCCAGGCGAGTGTCGGAGAACTATTTTTTTATATGGATGGGTTCTATGAGCGAGGATTGGTCTAAGGTCGCCCTCTCGCAGTGTGTTAAAGCGTTGATGAAATTATACTTCTCCTTTTGAAAACATCCCAAATGGGACGGTCGCAGCAACGGCGCGTTGCCGGAGCTAATTGCGGAGGCAGCGAAGTTTTTTTGTTTTCTTTTTTTCGAGCCTGGCGGCACACATGTCGCCGCCCCGTTATAAAGGGGACGCTCATTGCATCCATCCATCCATCCACGAGCACTGTGAGAAAAAAGTGCAAAAGATAAAAGGCGCGTTCATGTAGCCTTCGTTATGTGTTTGGCGGTAGCGCAGTGGTCTAAACACCCGTCAGCCATTGTCGCCGAGCCGAGTGGTCGTGGGTTCAACTCCTGTCAACGGAAATTTTTATTATAGATTTTTTCCTTTGCCATCTGATTGCATTCATTTTGCTGACGTGCTTCCGTGACGGAAATACGTCAGGAAAGTTTTGGTGGACCCCGGCATAAAACACTTTCGTGTTTAAATATTAATGAGTACTAACAGACAATAACGCCAAGGAAAGTACAGGGGGTGTTAACTGTAGTATTTAGAATATGAATGTGAAGAAAGTAAAGTGGACGAAAAGATGACTTGCCGCCGGCAGGGACCGAACCTGCGACCTTCGAATAACGCGTCCGATGCTCTACCACTGAGCTACGGCGGCGGTCATCCTCCCGTCCACTTTCTGGGGTATATATGTTGATTTAAACCTAGGAGTGTTAGTCAGCGCCAATCGCAGCCATGGCGGCGAGTGTGGAACACTCTTTTTTTTGCCTGTTGGCGTCACGTAACACGTGATCTTTTTACGAGCTGGCAGCTGACCAATAATCCCTCGCATACTACCTGAAGGCATTAAGTCTGCCAGGACGAGACCCTCGCTATGAATGAAGGAAAGCAGATGATTTTTCAAGGGCTCGTTTATCTTTGTTAGACACAATATTAATGAGTACTAACAGACAATAACGCCAAGGAAAGTACAGGGGGTGTTAACTGTAGTATTTAGAATATGAATGTGAAGAAAGTAAAGTGGACGAAAAGATGACTTGCCGCCGGCAGGGACCGAACCTGCGACCTTCGAATAACGCGTCCGATGCTCTACCACTGAGCTACGGCGGCGGTCATCCTCCCGTCCACTTTCTGGGGTATATATGTTGATTTAAACCTAGGAGTGTTAGTCAGCGCCAATCGCAGCCATGGCGGCGAGTGTGGAACACTCTTTTTTTTGCCTGTTGGCGTCACGTAACACGTGATCTTTTTACGAGCTGGCAGCTGACCAATAATCCCTCGCATACTACCTGAAGGCATTAAGTCTGCCAGGACGAGACCCTCGCTATGAATGAAGGAAAGCAGATGATTTTTCAAGGGCTCGTTTATCTTTGTTAGACACAATATTAATGAGTACTAACAGACAATAACGCCAAGGAAAGTACAGGGGGTGTTAACTGTAGTATTTAGAATATGAATGTGAAGAAAGTAAAGTGGACGAAAAGATGACTTGCCGCCGGCAGGGACCGAACCTGCGACCTTCGAATAACGCGTCCGATGCTCTACCAAAAAGAGTGTTCCACACTCGCCGCCATGGCTGCGATTGGCGCTGACTAACACTCCTAGGTTTAAATCAACATATATACCCCAGAAAGTGGACGGGAGGATGACCGCCGCCGTAGCTCAGTGGTAGAGCATCGGACGCGTTATTCGAAGGTCGCAGGTTCGGTCCCTGCCGGCGGCAAGTCATCTTTTCGTCCACTTTACTTTCTTCACATTCATATTCTAAATACTACAGTTAACACCCCCTGTACTTTCCTTGGCGTTATTGTCTGTTAGTACTCATTAATATTGTGTCTAACAAAGATAAACGAGCCCTTGAAAAATCATCTGCTTTCCTTCATTCATAGCGAGGGTCTCGTCCTGGCAGACTTAATGCCTTCAGGTAGTATGCGAGGGATTATTGGTCAGCTGCCAGCTCGTAAAAAGATCACGTGTTACGTGACGCCAACAGGCAAAAAAAGAGTGTTCCACACTCGCCGCCATGGCTGCGATTGGCGCTGACTAACACTCCTAGGTTTAAATCAACATATATACCCCAGAAAGTGGACGGGAGGATGACCGCCGCCGTAGCTCAGTGGTAGAGCATCGGACGCGTTATTCGAAGGTCGCAGGTTCGGTCCCTGCCGGCGGCAAGTCATCTTTTCGTCCACTTTACTTTCTTCACATTCATATTCTAAATACTACAGTTAACACCCCCTGTACTTTCCTTGGCGTTATTGTCTGTTAGTACTCATTAATATTGCGTCTAACAAAGATAAACGAGCCCTTGAAAAATCATCTGCTTTCCTTCATTCATAGCGAGGGTCTCGTCCTGGCAGACTTAATGCCTTCAGGTAGTATGCGAGGGATTATTGGTCAGCTGCCAGCTCGTAAAAAGATCACGTGTTACGTGACGCCAACAGGCAAAAAAAAGAGTGTTCCACACTCGCCGCCATGGCTGCGATTGGCGCTGACTAACACTCCTAGGTTTAAATCAACATATATACCCCAGAAAGTGGACGGGAGGATGACCGCCGCCGTAGCTCAGTGGTAGAGCATCGGACGCGTTATTCGAAGGTCGCAGGTTCGGTCCCTGCCGGCGGCAAGTCATCTTTTCGTCCACTTTACTTTCTTCACATTCATATTCTAAATACTACAGTTAACACCCCCTGTACTTTCCTTGGCGTTATTGTCTGTTAGTACTCATTAATATTGTGTCTAACAAAGATAAACGAGCCCTTGAAAAATCATCTGCTTTCCTTCATTCATAGCGAGGGTCTCGTCCTGGCAGACTTAATGCCTTCAGGTAGTATGCGAGGGATTATTGGTCAGCTGCCAGCTCGTAAAAAGATCACGTGTTACGTGACGCCAACAGGCAAAAAAAAGAGTGTTCCACACTCGCCGCCATGGCTGCGATTGGCGCTGACTAACACTCCTAGGTTTAAATCAACATATATACCCCAGAAAGTGGACGGGAGGATGACCGCCGCCGTAGCTCAGTGGTAGAGCATCGGACGCGTTATTCGAAGGTCGCAGGTTCGGTCCCTGCCGGCGGCAAGTCATCTTTTCGTCCACTTTACTTTCTTCACATTCATATTCTAAATACTACAGTTAACACCCCCTGTACTTTCCTTGGCGTTATTGTCTGTTAGTACTCATTAATATTGTGTCTAACAAAGATAAACGAGCCCTTGAAAAATCATCTGCTTTCCTTCATTCATAGCGAGGGTCTCGTCCTGGCAGACTTAATGCCTTCAGGTAGTATGCGAGGGATTATTGGTCAGCTGCCAGCTCGTAAAAAGATCACGTGTTACGTGACGCCAACAGGCAAAAAAAAGAGTGTTCCACACTCGCCGCCATGGCTGCGATTGGCGCTGACTAACACTCCTAGGTTTAAATCAACATATATACCCCAGAAAGTGGACGGGAGGATGACCGCCGCCGTAGCTCAGTGGTAGAGCATCGGACGCGTTATTCGAAGGTCGCAGGTTCGGTCCCTGCCGGCGGCAAGTCATCTTTTCGTCCACTTTACTTTCTTCACATTCATATTCTAAATACTACAGTTAACACCCCCTGTACTTTCCTTGGCGTTATTGTCTGTTAGTACTCATTAATATTGTGTCTAACAAAGATAAACGAGCCCTTGAAAAATCATCTGCTTTCCTTCATTCATAGCGAGGGTCTCGTCCTGGCAGACTTAATGCCTTCAGGTAGTATGCGAGGGATTATTGGTCAGCTGCCAGCTCGTAAAAAGATCACGTGTTACGTGACGCCAACAGGCAAAAAAAAGAGTGTTCCACACTCGCCGCCATGGCTGCGATTGGCGCTGACTAACACTCCTAGGTTTAAATCAACATATATACCCCAGAAAGTGGACGGGAGGATGACCGCCGCCGTAGCTCAGTGGTAGAGCATCGGACGCGTTATTCGAAGGTCGCAGGTTCGGTCCCTGCCGGCGGCAAGTCATCTTTTCGTCCACTTTACTTTCTTCACATTCATATTCTAAATACTACAGTTAACACCCCCTGTACTTTCCTTGGCGTTATTGTCTGTTAGTACTCATTAATATTGTGTCTAACAAAGATAAACGAGCCCTTGAAAAATCATCTGCTTTCCTTCATTCATAGCGAGGGTCTCGTCCTGGCAGACTTAATGCCTTCAGGTAGTATGCGAGGGATTATTGGTCAGCTGCCAGCTCGTAAAAAGATCACGTGTTACGTGACGCCAACAGCCAAAAAAAAGAGTGTTCCACACTCGCCGCCATGGCTGCGATTGGCGCTGACTAACACTCCTAGGTTTAAATCAACATATATACCCCAGAAAGTGGACGGGAGGATGACCGCCGCCGTAGCTCAGTGGTAGAGCATCGGACGCGTTATTCGAAGGTCGCAGGTTCGGTCCCTGCCGGCGGCAAGTCATCTTTTCGTCCACTTTACTTTCTTCACATTCATATTCTAAATACTACAGTTAACACCCCCTGTACTTTCCTTGGCGTTATTGTCTGTTAGTACTCATTAATATTGTGTCTAACAAAGATAAACGAGCCCTTGAAAAATCATCTGCTTTCTTTCGTGTTTAAAGTAAGATGAATAGGACCGAGCGGAATATTTGTCACGCGGATGTCGTGGCGGAAAGTACCAACAGCGACACAATACACGCACTTTTCCCTCCCTGGCATCGGGACGTATCCAGCAGCTCATGCTCGAAACATATGGCACATTGGTTTTATTATCTGCGCGTTATTACAGGATGCATTGACTCATTGCATTGCCGTGTTTCTTTTCTTTTTCCGTGTTCATGGATATGTCCGCGTTTATGAGGGCAGCCAGAGCCACAGTTTGAAGAGAGAGAACAGAACAGACACGTCGCTTAAGTCGCACGTCTTTCGCTCGTACCGCGTAACTAGTGGATGCTGAAATTCATCGACTGTGGCCTTCGTAGTCTGGAAGTGTGTCGTGCAGTTACCGGAGCGTGGCTTTATGGCTTATGCAGTCCCATCGCCTGGACGTGGACGTTCAATCGAGAAATGAAAGCATGTCTGACTGCAATGAAAACCGCGACGTCGGCATACTCGCGAGCATTAACGAGCGGATCGATGTTTCATCGCCTCTGTTTTTAGTATCAAGGCGCGTAAAAGCAAGAGTTCGCTCTCGCAGTCTTCGATACGAGGTCTTTCTTGGCAGCGTGCCTGGAAAGCTACCCCAGAGCTCTAGTCTCCGCAATGCGACGCCCCGCCCGTGCACGTTTTGCTTCTCTCGCAGGCGGACTCGATTCGCACAGCCGTGGTTGCCGCATTTCGATCGCGGCGAAATGCAAACACCCGCGCTGCGTGCCGAGATTTTGCTGGCCGTTAAAGAACCACAGCTGCGGTCCCAGTCGATGGCCACTGCGGCGTTGCTTTGGATCGCTATAATTGTTGGCTTTATCTTGGCGAAACTTGTTCTCTTTGTTCCGGGGTGTTTATCTCGTCCGTTCACGCTTGCCCTTGTTTGCCTGGCTTCCGGCGTGCCTTTTCGTGCGGCATATCATCTGCTCGGTAGCCTGGTCTCCAAGCAGTGGCGCATACTTTCGACACATTGTTCCTCGCTCTTTTGTTAGATTACAGTCGAATCCACTCCTGGAAATAAATGTGACTTGCTCTCGTGCGTTTAGCTACTTGCCAGTCTGCAGGCATGCTTGACGATGGCTGGTAAATTTTTCAAGCATCTTTATTCAATGCGCCATAGCTTACTAAAGCAAGCAAAACATCACTCAACCAACAATATGTTTATTAATTCAGGTGTAACAAGACAATTTGTATTAAGGCGCTAGCCTTACACACTGTGTCGGCAGCCTCTCCTTGTCTCTTTCGCCACGTGTTAGATAGCCAACTGGGCGCGACCTTGGTTCATCTCCTCGCGGTTCCTTCCTTCTTTACTTCTCTTTCACTTCCCGTAGCTTTCCCGTATTTCAAATTGGTTTATTCATTGCTAGTAAAGGAACGTGCGAACGCGCGCGCGTGCACACACCCGATGTACCTTGTAAATATTGTCATACAGGACTCGCGCAGATTCCCTCGCACGCCAGTTCTCGCGCGAAGAGTCAGGCGGTTTTCCATTGTCAGGATGGAAGCGATGCTCTGGAGTCCTGAAATAATAAGAGAAGCGAGCCATTTTAATCAGAATTTAAGTCGTGTCCGCCTGGCAAGATCCCTAGACCCGTCGTTGTGCGCTACCGTCGCTCTTTTAATCTGCTTAACTGTAATTTAATCAAAACATGCTGGAGTCCAGCACGAGCCGCTCACACCCGTACACTGAATACTCCGTCATGTTCCTAAAAACTAGCTTCGCTTTTTTTTCTTTTTTTTTTGCATTGCGTTGAAATCCTCTTGCCGCTGAGCTCCTATTTCTAAGTCTGTTCGCTAAAGCGAACCTTGAAACAAAGTAGTGGCATCGTTTTCGTTCTTGAAAAAAAAAATTACAATCAACTTTTACGCACCCACAATCCGCGGTTCTCTCCCTCTCTCACCCTTTCAATCTTCATCACAACAGCTTACTCGAAAATTCTATACAGTTTCTTAGCAGTCCTTTAATCAACTAAGTCTGTCTTACGAATTTCTTTTTGTGTAGTAGTTTGTTTTTATTACGGCTTGAGCGGATGGCTGAATGTTGAAGTGGTCTTGACGGCAATAAAAGATGTACAGAATTCGGAGACATGCTGTACTTGGTCCCGTACTTGAAAGAGAGCCGAGTGCTGCACGTTTCCTCGGGTGCAAGGTGCCTTTGAGCGGGAGAGACAAAAAGAGGGGGGGAAGTAGTTTAAGAAGCACTCATGGAGTCAGATTTGCAGGGCTTCCTACTTCAGATGAAACGTTTGAGAATCAGTGCAATTTACCAATCTAATTATGGTATAGGGCCACCGATAGGGATCCCGCGACCGCTTGTTTAGAGAAAAGTCTATAGCGACACTGGATATCTTCGGCGTAAAACTCTCATCATCCGCGACCATAACACTCACGCGCACACAACCAGGGTTGCGATGAGTTGCGATACAATCCTCACTTTGCTAACTGTATACCGCGCAAGCAAGCAATGTCGCGCCATCCCACGCTCCAAGCTCTATGATAAACAAGCTTTGCTCCGATTTCAAGAATAATGTGTGGATTTTACTTTCATTCCACTTTTGCGGGGCGTGTGCCAGCGCGAGGCGTGAAATTCTGGAGAAAACAGAGAGAAAACAACTGTCGTAGAAGCATTCCTTTTTTTTTTTCTCAGAGGATGCAATATAATCTAGTAGGTTGTTCTGAAGTAACGGTTTGTTTTTTTTTTTTTGTTTGTTTTTTTTTTTGTTTTGTTTGCACTTGCTTCGTATGTGCGGGAAGTTCAATATCAAAACTAACTCTTTGAATAGGTCCAGGAAACGATGCCTGCGCAAAACAGGCACTTCAGCCTGCACAGTGGCTTTTTAGTGACGAAATCGACTCCACACAAATCGAGTGCTGTTGTGAAATGAATTACAAGCGCCTTTGACTACCATTTTGTTGTAATCAATTGGAGTTCACCCTCGAAAACTGAGCGAGAGAGGGGTAGATTAGGAGGCAAATACCGAGAGGTCGGTCTATAATGTTCTAGCACGCAACTCAGGGTTCAAGTCAGGTGGAAGCGAAACAAAAAGACGGTGAAAGCGAACGGGGTGATGGTGATAAGAAAAGGTCCGAATAATAAAATTAAAATTAAACGGAAGCGCTCACCGTAGTCATGCTCAAATACTGAAGTGTCGCATAGTAATGGAATCTGCCCACATGACAGGGGTAAAAATGGGCTTTTAGTAATATTGCTGAAATGCCGTAGGTGCCCGTGATTGCGACAAAAGCTTTTGGCGTTTGGCGAACGTCTCGTCAAAAAAGATGTTTGAATTGGCCCGTAGCCTGTGTTATTTGCATTTGCGCAAGTGATCAGCTTGCGAGCTAATTTTTTTTTATCGCAACGCGAGAATACAAAGTTTCTGCGCATTGCCTTGCTTCGCGCGGATGCGTCCCTCGGCGTTACGTTGAAACCAGTTGTAAAACGCGCAAGGAGAACAAAAGCAAACGTCAAGCTATGTAGAGCACTACTTAAAGCAACAAAAAACATCTATCGACAGTAAATGGAAGTCATACAAATAAAGCGTTAGGTAATTAGGAACAAATAAATATCTCATTAATACAAACAGGCATACTTATCTTTTAACAGCGAAGCTGTTTAGCAAGGCGTTCGGCGCGAGTCGGTCGCAGAAAACTATCATCATCTTAACGGGTATGTGCCACTGTGCGGCTACCTGAGAACGAGTACAGAGAGAGAGAGGGGGGGAGAAAGGAAGAGAGAAACAAAGAGGGAGACGGAAAGAAAGAACCAAAGAAAGAGAAAAAGTATTGCCGAAAAAAAATTCTTCACGAGGCTTGATTCGAACCTGTGTACCCTCAATCCGAAGGCGAGCGTCGTAATCACTCGGCTATCCAGGCACGCTAGCCGACCATCGCATAGCCTTGTATAGTGTACTGTAGCAAGGGGGTCGGAAAGCGAAGTGAGCGTGATGAGGAGATATGGTAGGGTAAGGAGGAGGGAAAAGAGGGGAGGTAGTAAAGCGTAGCACAGAAAGAATGATAAAGAGAGGAATAGAGAGAAAGAAATGCAGAAAGAAAAAGACCGACAGAACATCAACGAAAGAGAGAGAAAGAAGTAGAGATAGAAAAAAAGATAGTAAGAAAGAGGAAGCAAGCGTCGCGTCGTCTAGCGACCTGATACCGCAACACCCGGCCAAGCCGCGCATGCGCAGTAGCCAAGCCACGCCCACCGATGGAGACCTCGCGCGCAACCTCTGCTCTATAGTGCATAGCCTTGCTGCGTACTCCCGAGGAGGACGCCACGCATCTCGAAGCGATACGGGTCGTTCGACGGGGAGTACGAGCGGCGACGGGCCCGTGCTTCACAGTGCCAAGCTTTGCGCGACTTAGTGCAAACTGCCCGCACTTTCTTTTTGTTTCTCGAGTAGATGGCACTATCGATCATGCTTGAGTCCACGTGACTTCGCTGCGGCGCTCAAACTTCGCGAAGCCAATACGTGATCAGCTACTGAAAGAATCCGGCGCTAACTTGACCATACTTTCCCTTGCTTATGTGAGAGCGCACAGTGCAAGCGTAGCAATTTCCATGTTTTCCATGTTTACTGCGAAGTTTACCAGAACGTATGGCGAAATCAAAACATGATGATTAAGTCTTGCTTCTTTGTTCATTAAACGTGTCGCGAGTAAGATTTTCTGCCGCCTAATTATATCGGAACAAAATAATAAAAACGCATAAAAGCTAACATGAGGAGCGTGCCGTTTCATACTCTATGCTGCAAAGAGAAAACACAGCAGAAAAAAAAATAAAAGAAACATATCGCAATAAAAAAGCTAACGACTGACGAGTAATAGAAAAAATAAAAGCGCCCTGAGGTGTTTTCCAGGAAACACTGAACAATGAACAAAACTACGCGTTGATCATGCGTTATAACAAAAACAGTATACTATAACTACATGCCGTATAAAAGTGTGTCTGTATTAGTCAGTACTAAAAATGCAAAGTAAACCTCAAATAGTGGTCTCATAAAGCAATGTGCTAATTATTTCCGAAATATTCAGGATACCTCATTTTTGGGCCGCTGTTGATTTTTTTGCAGCTTGCGTCAAGCCAATTTCTTTGTTTGTGAAATCATTTCGAGAAACGCCCGACCGCTGAGCCCGATATTGCCGCCTATTTTGATGGAAATTTCGGCCTATGAAACTCAATGTTTTTCGTCTTTTAGCACGGAACCATTACACTGTCAAAGAACTACCCGTATTCGCACAAATAAGTTACGATGGAACTGCTAAGACCTGATGTCAGGAAATCGTGATGTTAGGTACGTCATTAGGCAAGGCAGTCGGACGGCAAACATCACTTCCGAACGAAAGTTTTGTGAACTCAGCCACAGAAGCACTAAGCCGACCTGACTCGCAAAGCTCTTCGTTCGTTCGTGTTCCTCGCCATTGAGCAGTCGCCTTCGTAAACAAGACCAACATTACGGTTACCTGGTGCTTCTTGCTCTAACGACGAGTTCTATAGAAAGAACTCTTTGGTGAACATTGGCCAAAATGCTCCGAATCGCGAGCAGCAGGCTTCGCGTGTGCCAGGGCTTTTTTTCTGCTGCTGCTGCTTCTGCTGCTGCTGCAAGCATATAGTGTGCCTCTCGTACGTCTCGTCGTGATATTGCAGTGGACACGCGAACAGATGACTAAGGCCGGCAGGAACGTATGCTACAAGACCTATGGGGGGACGCGAGTATCATTAGTTGTTGTCTAAGCGCTACCAGAGTGCCGGAAACCACGATCGCACACGCGAATGGCGCGCCTTATGGAGCTTTGCATCGCAGCAGGGCGTTTACGGAGCAGCCCCCGGCGTTGCTTGATAACAAGCGGAAGATGCTCGCGTATGACCATATTTTTTCCTTTAATACTCGAACGTGGGGCGTCCACGTCATTAGCCTGTCGATTGTCACTCCCAGAAACTCCCAGCCTTCCTGCGCTACATGGAATTTCCCCAACCAACATACAAGCACTCACTGGAGCTCAAGCAAAAGCCTTGAGGGTGTGCCTTGGCCTACCAAAAAATACATCAACTATCGGAACCCTTGCCGAAAGCAGACGCCTATCAGCTCCAGTGCTCCTACAGCAGGAGTTTCTTCGTGTCCACTTGCGCTATGCCACCAGAGTGCCAGGTCATCCGCTTGCTTCAGACAGCGGTCCTGTGGTACGGAGCTTACTCCCGCTGCATTATCAAAGCGCGTCAATGCCTGCGGAGCCATCGTGGAAAATTCCTTCGTGGTCAATAGTCACTTTCGTGCCTGGGTTCAGTAACAAGAGGCGCACACCCGGACCAGCACTAACATATTTCACTCTGCAGCACATGGAAAACAGCTACAAGGCTCACCGTCATATTTACACTGACGGCTCTGTCACGCCTACGTCATCTGCCATTGGGGTATGGATTCCGTTTGTCAATGTCACCATTTGTGCCACTCCGAGTCACCGTACTTCATCTACAGCCACCGAACTGGCCACACTACGGGCTGCTTTTAATTTCATCGTAGACCAGACAGCCGAGTCTTGGGTCATCTTCACCGACTCAAGATCGGCGCTACAGTCTCTGAAGTCCCCAAGCACGCAGGAACAGCTCGTAATGGACATCAAACGCCTATGCAATAAAGCCTGCGAATTGAATCACCGCATTGTTCTACAGTGGACACCTGCCCACTGCGGAATACAAGGCAACGTCCAGGCTGATCACGCTGCCAAAGCTGGACATGACGCCTCGAGAGAAATGGTTGAAATACCTTTCTCGAGAAAAGACGCGGCGACACTTGTGTCGGCACATGCATGGCGCTTCCAGCGATCCCTCTGGACAGATGCCAGTCACCAGTATGGGCCTCTTTACAAAATTGATCCATCGTGTGCCTTCGATATGCCGCGAGACCTCAACAGAAAAGAGGAAACATGCTTGCACCGCATCAGACTAAACGTCGCCTACACTCATTACTTCAAGAACAAAATCAAGCTGTCGGACTCACCGTTGTGCGTTCAATGTAACGTCCTAGAAGACCTAAAACACGCTCTCTGCGAATGCAGGCGATACGCAACAGAAAGACTTTCTCTGAAGGCGGCTTTGCACCTTCAGCAGGACTCGTGCTTAGAACTGCAGCACATTCTGGGCCCATGGCAAAACAGCACCTGTGCGTTACGCGCAACGACTTTCTTGCGGGCCACAAGCCTGACCGAAACTTTGTAAACAGTGTAGTCTATGTATGTATGTGTGGTTATCAGTGTATATATCATAATCATCACCCTGGAGCACCTGGAGTAGCATGTCAGGCGAATAGCCAGGCAAACATCTCCATCTCCAGCTTTTCATTAAAACATTTCTCTCTTTTGCATCGCCACAGTCTAGTGGGGCATCTCGCAACCAAAACAGCGCCATTCATGAATGTGCCGAGTCTCTACTGGTGAGTCCTGTGGAACGAAACATAACGTCTGGCTTCATTCATTCACGGTGAAATTCACCGGAAGCTTACGTTCAGTGTTAACTATATCATTTTTTTAATCACGTCAAATCACGAATGTTGCTTTGACGTGCCTGTTCGCATGGGTTTCGAGCGAAAGCGCATTGCAGGCTTCTTTTGTGACTTGTGGTCTGGTTGTCGCCTCAAAACACCCTTATAGAGGTGGTATAAGTTCAGGTTCACGTCTTTGTCTTCGCACAAACTGATCACGACGTTCACTAGAATGCGTCTGTCGCTGATTCTTGATGAAGGTCGGCAAGTAACACTGAGCATATATTATTGCGATAGCAATTATACGGACATTCTCGATGGGTTTTTGCCGTTGCTGTCGCCGTCGCCGTCATGTCCATCCGGTATGAAGTCCAAATTGATAAGATGCCCCCGCGCGCCGTATGTTCTACCGCGGGTAAAAGCGCGCGAGCGGGGGCAATGAACGCGGCCGAAGCAGAGATCAAACGAGCCGGCCCATTTCCGTCGCTCGGAGGGTGCATGTGATAACATCACCCCGCTCGGGAGGCCTGCCGTCGAAGCAGACAGGAAACGCCCCGCCCGTCTTTAACGACCATGAAAAGACATGAGGTGGCGAATGGGGGGGGGGGGGGGAGGGAGGGTGTCGCTCGAGCAGCCAATTTGAACTTTGAATCTAAGGGCGCGGTCGCGATCGCTGGCGCGCGCGCTATCTCGAAAGCCATCACAGCGGGTGGCTCGTATACCCTTCTACGTGCTGCGCTCTCAACGCGAAGTGACTATGCGGAAGGCATAGTCACTTCGCACCTCCCTGCATAACACAGTGCATAACACCTCCCTTGAGCGGCCGTATTCTCTTGCACTAGCGTTTGTAGTTACGCGAGATCGAATACGAAACAGTCAGCTGCCAGCCTCAATTCGTGTAACACTACAATGTGTTGCTGTCGCATTCATTGCTTCGCCCTTGCGGTGAAAGTGAGTTTTTTTAATGCATAACTGAAAGACCACGTACATACTGCCATAATAAATACTTCAACTCTCAAACGGGATATTGCTGAACGCAATTTACTCTTGTTGTGGCTATTTTTTATTGACAGTAATGCTTGTGCAGAATTTCCGCAGAAAGCTGTGTTCGAATTGGTAGCAAGATGGTGAAAGAAAATCGGCAAAAAGTCTCCATGCTTTGTGCAGACCAGGTGACTCACTGTCTGAAGAATTTCTGTAAAAAGGCCTCAAAGCTTTTTGTAATGGCTTGTGGGTAGACCAACCGGAAGCTTACGTTCAGTGTTAACTATATCATTTTTTTTTAATATTGAGCGACACCTTTGCCTAGTCACCGAGTTGAGAAACTCACGCAATCATCTGGCGTACAGAAAGCGTGACACTGACCTAGGTGCTCCATGTCTTGTATACGAGAGGATGGGATGTATGTACGACACCATGACGTAATAATATAGATTTAAGCGTCAAAAGACGGGACACAATAAGACAAGGCGATTGAACGAGCGCGTCTTGTCTTCTTGTGTCCCGTCTTTTCGCGCTCAAATCTATTCCAGGCTATGAACCAACTCGCCCAGCAAAGCATCATGACGTAACATCCGGTGATTACACAATAACACCTGCCGATTGCACAATCGACTGTTGAACGGAGGCTACCCGAATAAATTCTGACACCAAGCACACGGGGATGTAGCTAGCGATTGCTTCGCGTCAAAATTAATGAACAAAATGAATATTTTCTCGCTAGCCGGACCCAACGGATTCAGAATGTCTGCCCTCATGACACAAATGATGACCGCCATCACTATTGCGACGAGCAGCCAAGGATCTGCTCTACCTGCCCCCCCCCCCCCCCTTCCTTTACCACCACGTTCGGGTGCCATTGTTATGTAGGGAGCGTTCTTCGTCGTGTGTTTCTCCTACATACCTAACAACCACTGAAGCAGCCTGCTTTCGGGACCGTGCCTCTGCAACGCTTACAGCGACGGCACGACAATCGTATCGGCCGTCGCGAGCACACTTGTGTGAGCACGCGCCTACGTCAAGCGACACGAGTGCAGCCTGGTACATGTAGAGATTGTCTTGTAACACCATTCATTCCGTATTCATACAGCCTTTCTCCATTAGTTTCAGCGACAAACATGATATCCTCCTGTGAGCATTTTTTTTTTTTTTGCGATGTTGGCTGGTGCCAGGTCTTGCATTCGTAAAGGCAGGGCTTTATTGTGCCGCCATGCTGTTTTTGCTACAGAATAATAGGGGAATCATGACTCACGGAGAAAGCCCCTTTTATAATAGGCAGAAGAAGTATTCGAGATCACGTATCCTCCATTGGGCTTGCCTCATTGCTTCGTTGCGATGACGGAATCCAAAGCAGATTTTTTCCCCTCTTTTTGTATTACCGCACTCGCATCATCAGAAATCTTCGTGAAAAGTGCGCCAGCCTAACCAAGTCTATACAGCCTTCCGTCGTTGACTCTTTTTTTTTTAACATTTACGGCCAGTTTAGTTCATTGGATTCCTATTTGAGACGCGACGTTTGAGTTGAAGGCGTTGTCGTTGGGTCGTAACGCCTGACAAAGAATGGGGCGCCAGTTTCGTTCCGCTGTACGCTTCAGTGCAGGCTAGGCGTGAGACGCGTGTGAAAGAACTGGAACGCCGTGTCATGTATGACAATAGCAAGCATGTTTTTCTTTAAGCTTATTCTGCTTTTACTCTTGTGCTTTCTTTCCGGGACGCGCTGTCTTGGTGAACGGAACTATTCTTTCATCGGGAAACGTCACAAAAACTCGCGAACTCGTCGTCAAGAAGAAAAAAAACAGAAAGTCTCTTATAACACCTTCATTGTGAATCCAACGGCAAAACGCCGCTCGGAACGGAGCGTCGCATGTGACGGCCGTTTTGTTTTCGCGGCCTATTGTTCTCGCGATTGACGGACCCTGCCATTTTCTTTCTTCGTTTCGCTTTTGGATTTCTGTCACTCCCTGTTTTCTTCACCACATCTTCATTGCAATCCTCGTTTCACGCGACGTGGCCCTAGAAAAGGCGTTTGCGCACGCGCGCTGGGGCTGACTAATCAGACAGGGTGACACAGTTTCTCGAGAAAATAAGACAGAAAGAGAAAGTAATGGCTGCCTTCGAAGAACGATCGCTGGGAAAAGAATGCGCTTCAAGGATCGCGAAGGGCGCCATCTAGGAGAGGGCTTGATTGGATGCGTCCCGCGAGAAACGCAAAACTTCGCCGCGAAGCAGTCGCTGCAGCCCCTTGAGGCTCTGAGGCCGCGAGCCCATTGGCTGGGCGGCACGGCCTGGGGTGGCTGAATACTTGTCATCTTGTGTGAGAAGTGGCGACTGAGCGCGCGCGCGCACACATACCGGAGGGCGCGAGACGCTCCCTCTGAAACCTCATTGGGGCTTTGCAGCAAGCGCCTCCTGTGCTTCCTCCCATTCTTCTTTCTTTTGCGTTTTTGCTGCGTTATTCATGACGCTATAGTTTATAAAGGTAGCCGCGCTCTGCCCTTGCTTCTGCTGAGCTGTAGCGGCAGACTTGATGATGATGAAATACGCGCACAAGCACCAGTAAGTGTCCGGGTCATCTCGCTGGCGGTGACGAGGACTTTGTCTTTATTAAAGTTACTCCTGGCATGACGAAGACAAAAGAGGTCGGGCGACGGCGATGCGCTCAGTCGAGAGATTTCCCACTTGACCCCAGGTTTCCGCGCCACCTGAGAATATCTACGACGCAAAAGCGTCGTGCGCTCTTGAAAGGCGTATGCAAATCTTTGTTTTTCTTGCCTTATTTTTATTGTGGTTTGGGAAAAGCAATTACAAGACGCTCCTGTTGCTTTCTTTTTATAACTCACCGTGTAATCAGACTTGCTCTGTCGCATCTTTTCCCGTACTTGTGCAACAAATAAAAAGAAATTAAAGAGGACCAGCAACCTTCGCTCATGTATGGCGACGGGCTCTCTGAAGACATAGAGGGGATAAAGGGTTAGTCTGGCCGAAGCGGAGATGGTAGAGACGGAATGAGATGTGACGAGTGGAAAGTTTCCTCGGGCAGTGAAGAAAAGAGGCGCAGAGACGGCGTTGCTTCGCTGAAAAACATCCTCTCGAAAGTAGAGTGCTACTGAGTCCGTATGAACTCATTTCAAATCCAGGATCCTGCCGACGACGCTGATTTCATGGAGTATCCCGAACAAAAAATTTTTAAAAAGCCGCCCGTTGCACCATTGTAGCACTCGTGACGCGCAACGCGCCGTTTCGTGTCCACGGCGCAGTGAAGGGGATATCTATGAATCTTTTTGACTCCCGTATTCTCCATGATTTCGAAGCAGCAGCTAATGGCGCACAGAAAGCGCTGAGGTGCTCCGCTGTCGGTGTCTTTAGAGCCCTTGAGGCGCTGTAACATGCATGCATGCTAGAACACTCGCTGCGGGCCCGATTTCCACATTTTGCTCCTATTCAAATGCGTCACTTTGCTTGTTGAGAGTTGAACGCGCGCAGAAAAACAAGGTTCATACAGGAAGTCCGTACTCGTGGCCCCACTGCGCAAAGAACAGCCAATTTTTTTGGCAAGGGCACTCCGGAATAGTATAAAATTCCGATATACTTTTCTAAACAGCGGAAGTTTCGTTGAGTAGCAAGATCTCACAAGGCTAGTGAAAAACATTTTGCTAAATAAATATGTGTATGATGTCGTTGTACAAACACCAGAGGTATAATTTCGAAAATCAAGCATATTTCATCTTGACCTTGCAAAGAAGGTCTCAAGTTTCGTAATCTAAGGGAAAAGTCTCTACTACGTTGAGTGTACATGCTTGAATATAGCATTATTATTCAGTCTTGACAGTAACATCTATAGCAAAAAAGGTTTCTTCGAACATGTCAATGTGTCCTGATACATTAATGTCCCTTTGCGTCTAAGTACGCACGGCTCATCCGCTTAGAGCTCACGCGCCATGGCGGTAGCTGTCTCGTGCGGGCAAACAACACCCTGTGCTAAAACGCCTTAATGGTGGTGGGATTAATGCGTGTAATAAGTCACATCTTTTCATTTAGTTATCAGATCACTGAACCTCAATTTTGGAACAAAATTTCTGCCGATGAAATCGTTCCAGGCTCTTCCCCCTGGTCACAGGTCAAAGCAGTGTAAGTTGATGCATGCCAGTAAACTCCACCTTGCAACCATCCCACCGTCGCTTATAACGATCAGTCGCGCAGTTTAGACAATCTCCTAAAAGAAAAAAAAACGACATCATACCCAATTAATGCTCAAGTGCTAGCCATAGTCGTGCTCTTTCGGCCTTTCGAACATACATTAATGCCACAATAAAGCCACTGTAACTCGCGGCTAGTTAAAACAGCAGTGTAGTACGCCGTAACATACACACACGCACACACGAAAAATGACGTTTCCAATATTGCAGCTTGGCTGAAAACCCGATGCGCATTTGCAGCGGGGACGAGGCGAAGCCCTATATATCCCCCACATGTGATATCGCGATGTTCCAACGAATGACAGCTAGCGAATAAGTCTAGAAGTCTCCTTATTGGCCACATTCCCGAATGGCAAAGTTGCACGCGTCCCGCACTCTATCAAACCTCCGTCTAGCTGTCATCAGCGTCCGGATCGAGCAAACATTTCTCCCAGCACAATAAAGCCCCTTCCCTTGGTCCTCTGCTCCTTCACTGCGCTACAGGGCAAGCGGCGGTCTTCTCAGAGGACTGACTGGACGACCGGCGGTCAGACCACCTAGCGAGGAATACTGCGTGACATGTATATAGTACACTGCCACGATATCACACCCTAAAAAGCTGGTCTTTGGCTAGGCTGTGCCCCGCGTTATGCGTTTCGCTCCTCGCCGCACGTCAAACACACGGATGGGCCCCTAGACTAAGGTCAGCAATTAGATACGGTCGTCTGAACGGTGGCTTTTTTTTTTTCGAATTGCGCATCATAGTACAAGATTACTTACTGTCGCTCAGTCGCTGTTCTGATGAACATGACGTGGGGGCATTCTTACTTTCACCGCTGCAGGGTGATTGCTGAGCTTTAATAGGCGGAGAACTGGCGCCACATGTCACCAAAATGCTTTAACTAAAGGGCGTTCGCTGTTGGAAGGACGTTCCTGTACGATATAAATTTGTTGGCTTATAGAAATACTCGCTAGTGATTCATTAAGATTCACTTCAACAAGTCGTAAAGGATTGTCGAAACAAAGTGTTTATTTTGTTTTTCCAGTTTTCGTCAAAGCCAAAACCGACACCGAGGCGGGCTACTTGCTCTCAATTTACTTCTTTTTTTTTAACTGAGATGCATCTTGTATCACCTCTCCCTGCCAGATATCAGCAGAAGAACTCACGGTCATCACTGGCACAGAATAAACTCTGTCGCGCTTTCAGCAATTTCATCGAAACATTGCAAATCCGAGGCCGAATCGACCAAGTTTTGAGCTCTTAAATGCCCTTTGCCATTGGCCAGCCACCTTCACTAATAATATATCAGACATCAAAACTGGCTGAAATTTTGTGAATAAATACAGGGTGAAAATTTCTGGGGAATACGCTCCCTTAACTGCGCCGGCATGCCCTCGAATATAGCATCCGGTCCACCTCCACGCCTACGTCTCACAATCGCAATATTGTTTAATTGCAAGTGTCCATGCCGCCTCCACACTCCATGGAAATGTGCATGTAATGTTGTTGCAGGAAACATGACCTCGACCAAAAAGCTGACAGGACCCCTTATGCTTTCGCCTAAGACGACTCGATGGCGAAATATATCCGGTGGGGCTATTTTACCGTGCACGTTATGTCACACGAACGCCGCTTTCTTTTTATTTTTTAATCATGCAAACGCCGCAAGTACGAAGTGAACGCGTAGCTCGCGGTCACTTCGACTCTCTTGCTTCATTTCGCTCACGCCGGCTTTTCGCTCAAGGTCACGTTCGGATGAGACATCCAAGGCTTTTGCTTTATAAACTCAGGCAGAACTCAAAAAAGGCTTTTCGTTCGCAAGGAGGTGTTTAAAGGGACACTGAAGAGCAAAACGATTTTTCTCGCATTACTAAAGTAGCCTTCCACGATACCAAAAACACCACGCTTACTGCGTGAAGGCGCTTAATAAGCGAGAAAACGTGCAAAAAGAAAATACAGGTGGCGACGCCACCTTGGAATTCCCGCACCATTTGCCGTGACGTCACATATTCTTGACGGCGCCTGCTTGGGCCTACGTAGTTCTTAATCGGTTAAATCGAAGTACATTGTCATGAGAGGGGGCCAGAGACTTGACATAACGAGTTTGTGGAAATTTCGCCGAGCCAGTGGCGCCAAAATACGTTAAATGCTCTTTGAAATCTCTTACGTCACGAATTACAAAGTTCGGCGCGAAATTTAAAAATGAAACTTTGAACTTGGTTTTCTCCTCTAATAATAAACCTATGGTGGTGAAATAAACTACACAAGAGTTCTCCGAGCACACTTTATCAATCTAAACCAATTCAGTGTTTCTCTTTAGTGTCCCTTTAAGGTTGGCCGATTGCCTTCACTGATATATCCTACGTAGCAGGCGACAACTCGTACTCTTTCTTAAGAACGGTTTAGTCGTAAGAGCAGTTATGAGAATGTGGAACCTGAAATGTTGTTATACTCTGCCACTGTTGGCGTTTTAATGACCGAGCGTTAATCAGTCATCGTGACAGGAAAGGCGGAGTCGTATCTGGGTCGCTCATCCCCCGCTGTGAGCTTTCGGCATCGGCCGCGGAATCCACGGAGCAACATCGCCAATTGTGGTTACACGGCCACGTCGCAGCAGCACAAATCCCAGCAGAGCCTGTAAAGACTGGGAGCGCGGTCAGAGAACCACGTGCATTCTACAGAGAACACGGCTCACCCCTTGCTCCCTCTCCTCGCCGTTTTCCTCCATGAATAACTGATCGAGAGGCAGCGTGGATTCAGCATTTTTTTCCCTTACTTGTTCCGCTGCTTTCCGCTACGCGCTGCTGACGGGAATCGTCGCATTTATGCCTTTGTTTTGTCGCCTGTAAGGATCTGGCATCCTTGCAACGCCGCGCTAATGAGGGTGGCTTTCAAGGGGCTGGTCTTCATCGACTTTCTTAATGAGTATGCCACCCACAGAATGCCTGTTCACAAGGCAGCTTACTCGAGTATAGTTCGTTCTATTCGGAACGCAAAGGTTAAAAATAGCCTTGCTGTCTAACTGTCACGAAGGAATGCAGGCAAGTCAGATGTAATGCCAAGAACGCGTGCGATTACCGCGTAGCTCATTAGGATGCCTGTAACAGCGTCTCAACTAAATTTAGTAGCCTCTAGGCTCGGCGCGCACTCTCGTATTATTTTTTGACTGGTCTACGAAAGCTGTGTCAGCTATGTCATCCATTCAAAGTACGTGTGTTACCAACGTAACACACGTGTTATATACGTGTGGACGTGTTCTTCAAAGTACGTATGTTAACAATAGCAAAGATAGCGCACGCAAAAAGAAAGGGAAAGCGAGGAACGGCACGTGGCACGAAAATATTTGTGCTTTCGCTGGAATAAATGGCGTTGGGACGCGTTGCTTTGAGCTCTTCAGGCGTATTGTCCCGGTTTATATTAGAACGAAGTCTTCGGATATTACATATTGAGCAAGTTGGTATTGCATTCTAACTAAAGTGTAATACTGCGAGCTGCTGAAACATTGCACTGGTATGCTCCGTGTTTGTGCCTTTTGCAGTAGTTTGCGCTAGCATAACCCATGAATCAGAATACAATACTAACTGGCTCAACAGACAATCAATATGCGTTGGCTGTTTTACTGCGATGACAACGTCTTACCAAGTCAAGTGTGGCTGATACGTCCGCCTGCATCATACAATAATTTAAGGGACTGAAATGACGAGAACATAGACTCCTACGCGTAACCATTTTGCACGTGTACGTTATTTCAAAAATGCTGCATCTGTTTTTCGACAGGCGGTGATTCCACCCGGCTAACTGTCACACTTAGGTAAACGTTCGCTTCCGCCTGAAACTTCCTCACTAAACAAGTTTTCCTCCTGAACAGCACAAGCCAACCGGAGAGTGCACTGTTCCTCTCTGACACCCAAATCGCGTTACGAGGAGCTTCCACTCCTGTCATGTCTTGTGCGCTGAGAGGCAGTTAGCAGTCGTGCGCACAAGCGCGCGTGCCCCACTCAGGGGTCCGTTTTAAGACAGCTTGATTGGATCTTCCACCTGAAAGGTGACCGTGAAAAGAATTAAGTGCGCACAGGAAGAGTACAGAGACGTGGTGAGCAAAAGAGTGAGAGAAAGAGAGAGGGAGGATGATGGTGTGGCTAAATTGTAAAATCGATCGGGCCTCACGAATCAGAGCCCATTGGTCGACAATTTCTGCCACTTTTTTTTCTTGGTATGAAAGCCGATCATAACAGAGCCGAAAAGCCTGCGGGCCAAGCGCACGAGGCGTCGATTTCCAATGCAAAACGAGCCATCATTTTTGCCATTGCGGCGGCGGCAACGACACGACAGAAGAGACACCGTGTGGCGCCTCTGCATCGCACGGGTGAAGAGTATGCGCACGCCATGCTTCGAGACTCGGCCGGAAATGCAATAATGCTGTGAAAATAAATACCTGCGATTTTTTCGGGCGCCCGCATTCACCGGCGGTTTAGTCCTAATATTATCGAAGGACATTGGAAGCGCCCGTGCCTGAAATGGCAATATGCGCCTTCCAGCGGCCCGGCTATACCCGCTGTCTCCTGCATGGTTAGGAGCACTGACGTCCCTATTTGAAGCGCGTCGCTAGCGGCATTCCTGCGCCATCCGGCTCCAGATAACGGCCATTCCGGCTTTAGCGCGCGGGGCTTTCAGCCTCTTATTCATGCGCCGTCATTCTCGTATTCATCGTCAGAATAAAGACTACATTAGACGGCAGCGCGAGGCAGCGGACGTCGCCCACCACGGCAGAGTGGACTGTAGAGTGCTTTAGCTTCTGCGCGGTTGCGATAAAAGCTCGACCAGTAGCGCTTGTCACCTGGTTGGCCACATCTTGCTTGTTTCTCCCCGATATTGACTGAACGATGGCAGGCTGCTTTTGTGGGTGTTTGGAAGGCGCAAAACACGCTCGCGTGGCTTATGTAAATGACAGGCGAATTCATTCCTCCCTCCCACCTCGTCTGGAATGAAATTTCCACCATTGCTGCACTTTAAAGTACGGTGCATCCTTCATACGTGTGGAACTTTTTTCTTTTATTTTGCAGTATTGTATAGACGCGGGCGTTCTCTTATGACATTCCTTTTTTTACGCATTTTCCATTTTTCGTGTAATTTCTTTCTCATTGTGATTCCGGGAGCACGACAGCGTGTGCTG
Source organism: Rhipicephalus sanguineus (assembly GCF_013339695.2). Classification (NCBI taxonomy): domain Eukaryota; kingdom Metazoa; phylum Arthropoda; class Arachnida; order Ixodida; family Ixodidae; genus Rhipicephalus; species Rhipicephalus sanguineus. The sequence continues at coordinate 287,021,018 of NC_051176.1, forward strand.
GTAGAAATTGGCTTCAATCACGCCGCCCGGATAGAAAAACACTCATTTGGCAGGTGCTTACAGCATTTAATTTTTTTAATAGGAGGCGCTTCTTGACACCGGTATTCTAGTTAGAGCTGTTTTGTTAACATCATTGTCAAGAAGGCGTCCCATAACGTTAAAAAACTGTGCTCACAAGCCTGTATGGCGCAATTTCTTGCTTCATCTGAAACTGACACGAAGAAATTGCGAGTGCTACAGGTATCCCTCGTTCTTTAATAAAGAGCATTATTTGAAGGAAAAGAGTAGAAGCAACGAGGCTGGTGACGACAGTACAGCAAGTAGGCGGCTATATGCCAACTTTTCAACCTCGAATTTTTCATCGTGAAACTAGCACCATCTCGCTGTCCTTGGCAAAAGGAAGGAAAGGAAGGCTGTTCAGCCTAACGTAACACCTTTGCGGGAGCTGCAAGGTGAACAAGATGGACGCCGGACGGTTCCTTCTGAAAGCACTTGCATGTTTAGAAGTGTTGGCGCTCGTGGTGACTCCTTTATTTGTGAATATTTGTTATCATTGCGCCCCTCATGTAATAGCTACATGTTTTTCACGAGCTGGCCTAGCAAGTACTACGAGCGACAAAACTTCACTTACGGCGTTTCGCGGGTATCCTTGTTCCGTGGAGAAAATCTCCCAGAATTATTTTCTCGTGTTTTTGATGATAAACAACGAAATTCTCAATTTATTACAGAACAAAGGGCGCATCAGTGATAGTTTTCTGATAGCTGCAGGGTGTGGCACGTTTCTATTTTTTTTTTCTTGCCGTGCTCCTGCGGTTGTGCTTTAGCTCGTTTAAGTAATGTGATAAAGGTGCTGCACTTTCTATTCTTTCAGTATGTACGTCATCTCACATCGTATCCGTTTAATCTATAGAGCACTTGGCGCGGCATAACGCACACCTTGAACTTCTTCCTACCGATCACCGTTTTAGTATGACACCGCAGATTTTGAGCCGTGCTTTGTTAACCGAAGGTTTGTGTTGGCGTAGTAATTAGGCCTAATACATGGGCGTTTGCGCACAGAAAGGCACTCGCGTACGAACACAGAAATGCAAGAAGACACGCACAGAGTTGCCCGTGACTCGGTTACGCTCCCTAAAAACAGCGATGCGCTGATGCGTACGAAAGACTCTAACTAGAAAATAACTGGTCTGCAGCAGCTCTATTCTGAGTCCACCATCTTTCACGAGCGTGAGAAAACTTGTTCGGCGGCACTGTTCCCAGCGGGAGAGTCTATTTTCACCTCAACAGCCCGGGGTCACATGACGTGAGCAGTAACGTCACGTATCACGTCTGTTGGCACAGCGGCTCGTCGCTGTCGAGTATGGCTTTGGCAGTAGTGATAGTGGCAAAATATTGAGATACGCGAAGCGGCACGGCTTAGGTTATACTGCCCACCCAGTCACACGGGCCGACCACTGAACACTGGCAAAAATAGCGATACCTATGCAACGCCAGACAGAACCTTTCCCTTTCATTCAAATGGTTCGGCTGTGGTATAACGTCACACGGGACGTTTCTGCTCAGGTCGCGTCACCCCGAGCTGTTGAGGTGCAAGTAGACTCACCCTTTCTCAGCTTGACGTCCGCACGAAGACAGAAAACCCACTGTGTCGTTTTTTGACGCTCACCTGAGAACCACGTAGGACCGGTGTAATGCACCATATCGTAGTTACGAAGGTATATTATACTACAGCGTTGCCTTAGCGAAGATTTTGCAGATGACCCGCCTTTTATCGTTCCGCCTTTTTCCTCACTCTTTTCGTCTGCGACTGCTAGTGCGCTGGATTTTTTTTTCATTGTGACCATCAAGCGGTATACGCCTGTATACGCCATGGGTGTCGTCACCCAGCGAACGCGTTAATTTCGGCTGCGTAATTGCTGAAACGGTGGCCATAACGTATCGGAATTGCTTTACAAGACATTCAGGCATTAGTCGGGCATAGGGTGCCCGCATTGTTACCAAGCGTTGCGTGCCTCATGGCTGCCCATTCAGCCCGCAGTGAATTTATATGCTGGGTCTTCATCTGCGGACAGCAGATGATAATACTGCTAGTTTAATATTCAGATGATCTGGCCGTATGCTGGAAAGATAACATGAACACTCAGAACATTGTGACCATGGTAGTAAAACGTGGTGACGTTGCAAACTGCTTTGCTAACTGACGGACTGGCGGAAATGCCTATAGAGTTCTGGCACGGCCCAATGGCCATCCACCTCGAACTTACTTGCTGCTAGCTACTCCGCCGACATAGGGAACCGATGGAGAGTCGCTACTCCACCGATGGCGATTAGCCGTACATGTTGTAATGTTGATCCCGGGGAGTGCAATTGCGCTAGTGGCTGCTAAGATCGGCTGACGCCCAATCAGCATCTGTTTATTGAAAGAGATGGCGTCCATGCCGCCTTCGTGTTCCATCACAGTATTTCCCGGTTGTGTAGGTGGCCCTAAACAGAATTTTCTTCTTCGACATGTAATAACAGGGAGCGATTGAGCGTGTTCTTCTTGATTAGTTGTCTTGTACTGCTTGGCCTCTCGTGTTCACCTGATTGCACTTACATCGTCTTGTTTTATTCTAGAATAGCGCGACGAGTAATTGCTCAAACAGCAAATAAAGCTTTAATAGAAACCAGTGATCAAGTCAGCGACTAGTGAGTGAGTATTAAAATAAATAAGAGAAAACACAAGAGGCAAGTATTTACACTTCACCACCGGGTGGCGCGACCTTTACAGAAAAGTATTAAAAGCGCTTCTTTTGCTTCGCGAAAGGAGATATTGTTCGCTTGCTCCAGGGAATGCTTGCTCTCTCATTTATCGTTCCAAACAGTGGCCATAGCGCGCCACGCATTTCATCATCATTTCATCACTGGTTCCGGCTACAGTGGAAACTAATTTTATTTCCCCTTTCGGTTCTCTGTTTTAACACAGCTAGCAATTATGCTGATATAGCGAAGCAACATTTAAGTCACGCTAACAGGTCCGTTAGAGCATCTGAGCATATTTTCGTCGTTTAACTCTAGTATATTTTGACTCACACCGTCAATGCGAAGTATGCGTCGGAAGCATACTATAGGGACGTACTCATTCTTCCAAATAAGTCGCTCTAATAGTAGAGTTTCCATAGCGCCCTCTTGTCGCAAGTGCAAAGTCATACCGAAAGAGAAAATAAGAAAGTCAGAACGCAAGGTTGTTAACCATAAAAGCCGCTGGTTGCTAACCCTGCGCTGGAGAAATGGGAACATAATAAAATGAGGGAGAGGGAGATTTTGTAATGTGTGTCTTGAATCGTAGTCTTACTCCTGTGTTCGGTGTAACAGCAGCACCGCCATAACTGATTTATGCAACACAAATGCATAGGCCTGCGCATCTGAGTACATACGTGTGTGGTTGCTGCAGTTTTCGTGCAAGGATTCGTGCAGAAAAAACAAATGAAGATATCTTGTGCGCTCATTTTAGGCCACACACAAGTTGATATTAATCAAATTATTGATGATACTAATGTTATCAATACGAAATACCTTTAATATACCAAACTCTTGAGCTAAGACATTTTTCTGACGGCGCGCTTATTTTTCTGCGGCTTTCACTATAAAAGCTTTACACAATAAGTAATTTTTAAAACCATTTTACGCGACGCTTTCACAACTATTTTTTCCCAAGGTTTCCAGCCTTTGCTGCGGGGATAGTATTGTTAGTGCAAAAAGTCCCTCGGTATTTTTTTTTTAAAGTTGGCTTTGTTTCATGCACAGTTGCTGTGCAGAAAAGCCAGCTTCGGGTCGCCCATCACATGGCATTCACTGTGGGCGGTTTGTCGCGGGCAAGCTAGTACCAGGAAAAGGGTGGCCCCACGGAATCCCGAGGCCATCAATAAAAGAATCCCGACAGATTGCAAGCACCCTCGGCAAGCCGACGAGCGGAAGGCGCGAACGCGGCTAATGAGCGCAGTTGCTCTATTGTGCCCATCGGGCGGCAGCGAACACTTGGTCCGCCCGGGTGGCGCATTAGGGCCACTGCCGGTGTGGGGAAAACTTTTATTCTGGGCCACCCTTGACCTAGTGCCAAGGTCGCGCAAGCCCCCGGCTTTTCTGTCCGGAAGCCCGAACTCGATCGGCGAGCACGCTGGCGGCGCCTCGTGGAGCGCCCAAGCGTCTTGCACGCCGTCAGCTGACAACCATGGCGAGGCCCGTGGCGCCGCACTGGCGGCGGCGGCGCGAAGCGCGCCCTGTGTGCCGCAGTACGGCTGCGCGTTCTCGTAGCAGCAGCCGCGCATTTGTTGTCCGGATGTGTCGCGGAAGCCGAGTGCCGAGCAGCTCGCGTTGCTAGTTGTTTTGCGTCCCGTCACATCATCACCGCCATGGACTTCGTAGGTAAGGAGCCGCCGAATTCGCTTTTGGTTCTTTGCGCTGCATTAGCGTCGAGAGCTTTTGTTCTGGCCAGCTTGCGGTAGACTTTGTAGGCCAGCATGGTTGCTCTGTAGTCTTGGCTGAATAAAAGCAATCTTTTTTGGGATGGCTGGTCCTTTTTCTCATAATTGCACGGTGGCCGTTGTTTTGGGGACTTGCTTTCATTTTCTTTGCTCCTTAGTTGCGGGCGCACTCTGCGCGAGCCTGGTTGCTAGTAGGACCGCGCGACTCGCAACAACGGGCAGCCGTAGCGCGAGGCACAGCCGCGCGTCTGATCACGAGAATGAAATGTCCGGCTGTGCACCGCGGCTCTCGGCTTCTCCCCGTGGCTGCAAAGTCCAGCGCGCAAGCAGTAGTAGCTTCGGCCGAGGGCGTCGCAGGGGCTCTGCGCGGTCAGAAAAGCAGGTTGTCCCGGTCGGTGCGCAACGTGAGTGGCCTGCGCTGCTGCCGGGTCCCGCGGGGCCCGTGTCCGGTGTTCAAAAATGGCGCCCATCGGGACGACCGCATCGATTTGCTGTGATGACTGCTGCAGGCAGCACGAGAGGGCGCCCTGCGCCTGAATTAAACATGAGCGGGGCACCGTCCGGCAGTTTTCGGGACGCAGGACGGATGCAGGCCGCGTCGCGCCGGAGAGGCCGGCGGTCACGCGTCGACTGCGACGAAACCACCGAGGGACGCCTGGCACGGTCGAGGCAAGCAAGAAAAAAGGGTTGCCACGCTGCGACCATTACCGCCGACCAAGGCTGCACCCACCAGCACTTCTCGCGAGAAGGGCGCGCGTAATGAGCCCGGAGGAGCCACTGTCCGGGTGACTGATGGTTGTGTGCGGCTCCTTCCACGCTCCCTTGTACTCTCCCTTTTTTGTGATTCTGTATCAGGGAAAGCATGTTCGCCATTGAAGATCTACATTACAAATGGGCCAAATGTCCATTTTCTTCGAGGCAGACCGGATGGGACTTCTTTTAAACCCCTTGTAGCTCTCTTTTTTTTTTGTTGTTGTTGTTTGTTTGTTTTTTTGCAAGGAAAACTAAGAGTAAAATATACCTTTCCAACTCTAATGCACACAGTCAGCGTAGGCAACTAAGAGTCACAGCTCTCAGCGATTTCGTCTTTCTCCACAAGTAGTATCCGATAGCATCCCAGGCATTCTATTTACGGAGTAAGCAGCAACACCCGCCACGGTGGTCTAGCGGTTATGGTGCTCGACTGCAGACGCGGAGGTCGCGGGATCGAATCTCGGCCACGGCGTCCGCATTTTCGATGGAGGCGAAAGTGCTTGAGGCCCGTGTACTTAGATTTAGGTGCACGTTAAACAGCCCCAGGTGGTCAAAAAACTACGGCGTCTCTCATAATCATATCGTGGTTTTGGGGCCTTAAACCCCAACAATTATTATTACTACTGATTAAGCAGCACTTAAACAGCATTCAACAGCACATTAAACAGCAGAGACTCGATTTTGTAACGGTCCCTTCCACTTTCCATTCTTCTTATAATGTCCTGCCTGCTGAGTGGTCGATTCCGGCAGTGGCTACGCGGGAGCAATGCCGGGATCAAATATGAAATAGACCGTTACAAAACCCAACCTTGATTAACACGGGGTACTGATCTTGCAAAATTTTGCAACAGCTAAACATTTCAAACGTCAAGGAATGTATATAATGTTAATTCAACTGACCAGTGATGTCCGTTAAGCTAGCAGCAGACAAGTAACATATATCTTATAGAAAGTGCAATATTTTTCTGTATTTATCTGTATTTCTTATTTTCTTACTTCTAAGCAGCGCTTACTCACTTCCGGCACTTCAGAATAAAAATATTGGCCTTTGAAAACGCTTATCTGAGGTTTATACGGGCGTTTCGAGAAAGCATCGTCAGGAAGAAACCAACTAGCGACGTAAATGGGTCCTTCCGAGCCCAAGCGTTTTAAGAGCCATTATGAGGGACGCACTTCAATTAGCAAAACCTTCACAGCCATTCACGAAAGGGCTGAAGCCGGACAGGGCAGGGCCCGCCTGATTTATTGCACTTTAGTCGCTCGTGCATCTCCTTCGAAAGTTCCAATTCCTGTAATGTAAGCGACTCCATACTGCGAACGGCGGTTCTTCTGCTTTCCGTTTCTTCACCACATTTTGTTTTTTTGTGTGTGTGTGTGTGGGGGGGGGGGGGGGGGGGGGGGAGCCGCTCTTAGAAAGGAGTGAAGGTTTATTTATTCTTGTTCCTCCTATTGCACGTGTTTTCTCCTCCTCCCTTGGTCGCTAAGCCCCGCCTTCATTCCTGACGACTTGCAAAGCATCTGGTACGTTCACCGATCCTTTCTTGTCCGTCTAGCACCCTCACGCGTGTTTTCTTTTATTCTTTCTTTTTTAATGAGGCTGCAGCCCCTACAAATTATAGAAAGTTATTCACACATCTTTTTTGGTCAGGTTTTTATCGTATCCCGCTCCCATCCCTCCATCAGCAGAAGCCTTGAGCTCGACGAGCTTGGAAGCTTTCGGGTGTGTTAGAAGAAGCGATGGCACGCTAAAAAAAAAAAAAAAAATCAAGCCGGATTCTTTTCACTTCTGTATTCTTCTCCCGGCAGGCTAGTTTTGTTTCTCGCCTCTTGTCCTCTGTCATCCTGCTCCGTCGAAGTCTGGCACTGATTTGTCAGGGATCTTTTGTTGCTCCTTCGCGAGAGCCTTTTCGCTAGTTCCCGCCGAGTCCAATTTCTCGCGTCACCGATACTGGAATGAATAGAAATAAACACTCTATCGTATCCCTGTCACTTCAACACGCCCTTATCACATGGCTAGCACCGGACCCAATCTTGAGAGAGACTGATAGGTAACGCTCCTTCCTGTTCCGTCTACAGGTAACAGCAAGCGGAATGGAAGATGGGATAGTGTCAGAATGTCGGTGCGAATGGTAAGGGAAGCGAAATCCCCAGATCGCTAGTAAGACGCTAAAAGCGTTCACAAACTAATTTATTTCTGGTATTTTTTAGGGGAAACAGAGGACAAAGGTTTGAGCTCAAAGAAAAGGCAACACGGGGTAAATAACGGTGAGAGACCAAACATCCTTTGTTTATACCTTAAATAAATGATTTCGTTCGCAGTTGGTATCTTTTCATTCATTTGCGACGAGGGGAGGCTTTTCTTTTGGCGATCGCCTTATTACAATGTCCTCAGCTATCTTAAACACGCATACATATCCCAAAGGGCTGACCACTCAGTTGACCGTCCTATTATTTTCTTTAAAGAAATAATTACTATATTTACTCCACGGCAGCTGACACCGCTCTGTTCTTGCAGCGCTTCTTTCTTGGGGTCCTTCTTTCTATGCTGACGGTCAGGCGAACACGAGCACATCTTGACGACGAGAGCGTTCAGTTTAACCAGACTGTGCAGTAGGCCTATAGCGCAACAAGAACGTAATTGGAAAATGACTCACTTGAGTTGTTCATCGATATTCGAGTAATATGCTAAAGAGGCATCCACTGGTTTTCTTCTGTAGTCTAATCATTAAAAAACAATGAATTCTGTGGTCGTCTTCCATATGATTATTTTTATTTTGTATTCTTTTCTTAATCGTGTTGAGAGCATCGAGTGCGGCGTCCTAATAAATTAAAGTGGAAATAATGAAAGGAAGTGAAAATGTATCACTACCGACTATGACGCTTTTTTTTATTGAAATAGAAAATAAACGAAGGAGTTGTTGTCACGATTGCTTGGTGACGGCTACCCCTTTCCACACAGTTGTTAGGTTAAAAACACAAAAGCAAATATATATATATATATATATATATATATATATACGCACACAGTCCTACAATTTCAAGAACTCTCGTTTCAACAGAGCACACATACCGTCGCGGTACAGTCTTTCAATATATAGTCCCCTCAGTAACCATCACAAATATTGGCGTCTTCAAAAAAAAACGTTGGAAAACTTTCATTGCTTTGCGGTTTATCCTAGACGGCCATGGGCCTAGTATTTTCGCCAACGAAAACGTTCGCTGAGAGTCCAGCGTGTTGAGTTGCTGCTGGTTCGAGTCGCTGTCTCTGTGTGTCGTGCTTGGGACAGTCGAGCAACAGATGATGCACATCCTCGTCGTCGTGGCCGCACGAACATGTTGACGATGATGCACGATGAATCCGAAATAAGAAGTGCTTGGTGTAAGCAGTTCCGACTCTTAGGCGATGGATGAGTGTGTCGATACGTCTTGGGAGCATAGGTCGGCAAACTCACTCATGAGTCGACTCACTCAGACTCACTCAGACTCATATCGAGACGTGAGTCTGAGTCTGAGTGAGTCCGGGTGAGTAAAGATTTTGTGAGTCTGAGTCCGAGTGAGTTCGGTTGGGAAATATTTTGGTGAGTCTGAGTCCGAGTGAGTCCGGTTGAGGAAAATTTTGGTGAGTCTGAGTCCGAGTGAGCCCTAAGGGCAAAATATATTGCATGAGTGAGTCTGAGTGAGCTCCACAATTTTTGCCGACCTATGGTCCTATCTACTCAATTTTAGCATTACTATCAGCCCTATGTCAGCTGACGTGTATACTCCCGCATACTTCTACACGCTACCGTTCATACGTCAGCTCAATATATATTGATCAGAGGCGTGATTTGAGGAGGGAGAGGGGAGGAGGTGCCTTGACCTCCCCTCGCAAACTTTTTCACGGGAAGTTACTGATAAAACTATCTCGTGTGAGTCATGACTTCCGATAAAAAGGTCCTTACTGAACTGCAAACTCAGATAACTCGTATTTGAAGGTACCAGATCAAAAGGTGCTAAGTAGCGCACCGATTATGCGAGATATTGGCGTTAAAGAGCATTGACATTACGGTAGAAAAAGGATAATTTAATGCTAACGGACTCACGAGTCGACTCACTCAGACTCACTCAGACTCAGATCGAGCCGTGAGTCTGAGTCTGAGTGAGTTCGAGTGAATAAAATATTGGTGAGTCTGAGTCCGAGTGAGTCCGGTTGAGAAAAATTATAGTGAGTCTGAGTCCGAGTGAGTCCGGATGAGGAAAAGTTTGGTGAGTCTGAGTCCGAGTGAGCCCTAAGGGCAAAATATATTGCATGAGTGAGTCTGAGTGAGCTCCACAATTTTTGCCGACCTATGCTTGGGAGTACTACTATGACGCTTCTTTTCTATTACTCTTTTTTTGTTCGTATAATTGCTGTAACATAATTATACCGACTTGTTGTTGCGTCAGAAGTTATTTTTTCGCATGCCAATTGCGCCTAGCCACGTGACCTACAGTGGTTTATCTCTCAGTGATGTCATGAAATTTATCGAATAATTAATAGTACGCTGGATATTCGCAGCCCTATTTTAGCAAATTTCTCAATTACGTTTGTAGTAAAACGTAGCGCCTCTCACATCAATGGAGCCACCTTTGCACGTTTGAAAATGTTTCATCAACATATCGGAATGGTATTTTACTGCATCTTCATCTACACAGCAGTTTCCTTTCAGATTCCTATACATTCGTATTGCTGAACAACTAGTGTAGCTCTTCGCACAGATTGTGCGCACGGGTATTCAAGTCTCTACTGGCGCTGGAACCACACGACGAGCATGTTTTTCTTCAGTGCGTGAATCGCGGCTGTTATCAATCGTTACACGAGCTCTGGAATTCTCCTTGTGCGGCGCCTTTAGCACGACTATTAGTGGTCAGTCCGGCGAAATGTAAAGGTGCTGCTTCACCCCTTTATATCTCATGCGAATTTAAGCTAGCAAAAACATGGGTCGGTTGGTAAGGCGGTTCTAAAACAATTTCCGTTCGCTCTTCAATTACAAAGCTGTATACTCACTGCAGAAGGAAGTGCGGCTGATGCCAGAACATATTGGCGCGTAGGTGAACGTTGCGTGATTCGGTGATCTGTGGCGTTAAAGGCAGCTCTTTCTTCCATCGGATGGTCCTTCTGTTGAGAGCCCGCGATAAGGCCGTAAGGAAAATCGGTGGCCGCCCAAGTAGAGGAGTGGTCGTTTATCTGAACGGACGCAATAGCTTCGGCTAAACAGCCTAGGTTCGGGCCCAGTGGCTATCTCGCTCGCTGATCTGGGTTACGACCATCCGGGCTGAGCTCGAGTCCATAGTGGCGCTACAGGAGATTGAAAAAGAAAAGGAAATAAAAAATATTATTTTGTACTCGATAGCAGCTCAACCGCTTTTCCTCTGCGAGTTGACGGGCAAAGAAAAGCTGTTTTGGTTTCTCCTGGCTCGAACAGTGATCCGCTTTATATTGTTTTTTTTTTCGGTGTTGACGTAGTCTTCTTCATAAAATGAGCAGTTCAATATAAAAGCGTCGTCCGACACTGAGGTCCGTCTATGTGCATCTCGCATGATTCGCGTTAGCTGTGGGCGAGCTTATGGGAAAGCCTTTGGAGCGCATGCGTACTTCCGCTATACTCTTCAGGGCTAATGGACACTTTGCGCACACGAGCATTCGATCATGGCTACTATTCTTTTGCTTCGCAGCAGAGTGCGTGAAACTTTGAGTGACCAACTTTAGCCGCAGGATTTCTTTTTTCTTTCTGGTCACTTTCGAACGTCTCGAGAAACTTCATTCATTAACCATCGAACAGGTGGCGTTCCTGGATAAACAAGCAATACTAGATTGACAGCTACCTTCTTACATAAAATCTTGCAGCGCTACATTTGACGAGGACAAGACAGAGAAGTGCATGACAGGACGAGCACTACCTTTTGCGCGAAAGCGTATATGCCCCGTATGTTAAATCGGCGAGATTATGTCGGAGGCCGCTAGGGAAGCGAGCGCCGGAGGCGTAGGGCACCTGGAGATTAGGAGAGCGCGGTGGAGGAGAGGGGCTAGGATGGAGGCGGAGGATGGTAGACTGAAGCATGGCTGCACCATAGAGCTGGGGGAGAGGCGACGCACGTGCAATGCATATCTCTCTACACTCTAAGAAAAAGAAAGGAGTCCTTTAATTCTTTTTTGTGAGTGCTGACTTGCCACGTGTATGACTCTCTCTTAAGAGACACGTGAAATCTCTTATTGGATCATCATACTCTCGTTGGAGAGTCGTGGGACTCAAAAAAGAGGTAACGTGTCTCTTTGAAGAGAGTCACACACGTGGCAAGTTAGGACTCACTGAAAAGAGTGACACATACTCTTTTTTTTTTTTTTTTTTTTTTGCTTAGAGAGTAGTGCGGCACTCCAGAGGCGCTCTGGGTTGACCTCCTCTCTGCGGACTCTGTGTGCACTATGTACCAACCGCGTTCGTCTGGCGATCAAGAGGCCGAGCGCCGAGCTAGAAGGACGGAGCAGCAGCAAGCCTAGCGCGAGTCGACCAAGCCCGAAGTCATCGCGAAGCACTTAGCACAAACTGAGCAAGACAGGCAATAGGCGTGCCCGAGAGACTCCCGCAGAATGTGCTAGGCAGTTTGCGACAATGAGGGTGTGTCGGGCCAGACGGCATAGCTTAGAAACTCCGGAACAGTGGGCCTTTTTGCAAGCCCAATGCAGTGTCTTGAAAGAAGCCCAGAAGCGCAAGGCAGGACAGAAGCGCATTCCACGCGCTATGCACAAAATGAAATAGCATCCATAAGCATGCGCGTAATACATCTTTACGAAGTGAAACACCATTATAACTTTTGTAATGGCAGCTTACGAGGGTTACCGAGGTCAGTAAGCTACCGAGCCTGTATCAATAAAGTTTTTCGTGCGCTAAACGAGTTCATAGGAACAGGTGCCTGCCAATCAAGACAGCGAACAGCGCCACGATCGGCGTCTCATCAAAATCGTAGCAAATGCGACCCTAGATATACACGCCTTTGAAAACTTTTAGCTACGAACGGTATTATCGCGTGCCCCGGAATTGCGCGACGGTATTGCCGCGGCATAAACAAAATTCTTCTTTTAGGTCATTTACATTAGGACAACAGTTGAGAACACTTTCTTTATCCGCGGAGGCCCAGCATCAAAGGTTCTGTGGGCTTGCTCCTAATATGTGCCGGACAAGCTCATTTTTTGTTAGGTACACGACGAGGGACGTTTTACAAGTGTTCGCAGGAATCTCTCTCAGACTGAAGCCGCTGTTTCGTTAATGCAAAGTGCGCAGAACTGAAGCTGTGGCGCCATTTGAAATCAATTCGCTCCCACAAAGTTTCCAAGTGAGGGCATGTCATTACAAATGCACGTATGGCGATCTGACCTGTTCGCAAACCATGTTGCCAATGCAAGCGTTGCGTCACGCAAAAACTCAACCAGCGCTCGCGAGAGTAGGCTAACAGCTATGCATTGTGTGCGCGCGCATACTTTTCTATTTTGATTCCCTGGCTCGCTGCCGCCGCCATTGCGTACGCTTTCTCGTCCCCCCCCCCCCTCTTTTTTTTTCTTAGACGCGAAGCATTTCTTCGCGAACATTTGGCACATTGAGCGTTTCTATCTACGTATCTATCTATTTATCTGTCTATCTAGCTAGCCACCTACATCTGGGTGCTCCCGTGATCGTCTCTTTAAATTGGTGTAGACCAAGATTGACATAAGAGAGTAAGAGGATTTGACGAATATGAGTGTCGGATCACGACATGAATAACGAGAAAATCATGTCGCGTGCGTCGTCAAACCCTTTCCTCCAGGCACGTGTGGCACAGACCCGTTTACCACGGGCCGCTGTGTACGAGTAAGCGCCACAGGTGATTGACAGTTTGCATCTACCCAGAAACGGCGAGAACAGATACTGCTAACTTAAATGCGAGAAAGCCGACATCGGCAACGTTGACCTGACTAATGGAAAGAATAAAAATGAGGATCCCAGCAGGAATCGAACCCAAGTATTCTGCGTGGCAATCAGGTATTCTACCACAGAGCCACGCCAGCTCTACAAACTGGTTTGGAAAAACACCCAATGCAGGAGTAATGTCGGTGTAACGTCAATTGTGGTTGTGGTGCTGGCTATCTAATTTTACGAGAAAGCAGTAAACACTACATATGTACTCCTACGATACAGGCGTCATATCAGATTAATGTCTGTGGTTCCAGTGTTGGCTCCGCTTTTATAGCAGTCTGATAAACATTAAATTTGTATTCCTATGATTCAGCAAGCTATATTGAAGCATTGTTCAACCCCGGAAGAATACATTAACGAAAGTTACGTATGATATTCACATGATTGCACCATAAACTGCACTTTGTTTCCATAATACTGGCGTATGTACTCTAACGTGAGGGCTGACGTTACGTCGCACCATAAGTTACTCTTTAAATGCCACTGCTGTCGACGTGCCTGGTAAGCCCACGATGTGCACACAGCTACTACACTTACAAAAGCCCTTCTATCTACCTCGTAACGCTTGGCTCAAAGCCATAAAATACAGCATAGAAGTACTCGCTGACTGCTTCGCATGAAACCGATCCCCACAACGCGTGGGATCTGCCGAATTTTTTTTATCAATTGTTCACGTACGCGCTGCGTAATACACAAGGCATCGCTTAAAAGGTCCAGCTGTCACGCTCCTATGGTTATAGCCTTTTGTTTGTCGACGCTTTTTTTTTTTTTGGTATCGTGCGCGGCACCAAAACCAAATATACAGGACAAAGGGGTGTCGGAATGGGTCACATTTTGCTAGTGAATATTTCATCACGATTGGAGTGGCACTCGACAGACGAGACCCCCGAAAGGACTACAGCGTCTGCCGACGTGCGCGACACACGGGACACGCACGTGCACAAGCTGCCGTGAACACCGCAAGCTCGGCCAAAGTGCGCAGGCGGCATCAAGCTTTAATGGCACTGCACACGCACCGAATGGAGAGAAAAGCGAACGTTTCTGCGTTTATTTTTGTAGAACATACTTGCTCTTCGCAAGAATGGAATGTTGTCTGCGTGAGTGCAGGAACCCTCTGATCCTTCCCTTTTTTTTCCCGCGGATTACATGCTCTGACTGGTCTTCTTTTTACTGTTAATTTTCCGAAAAAGGAGCGTGGGAACACTACAGCCTCAGTAGAAGGACCAGGACACAATTTTGCTATAAAGAATTCATCTGCATCCAAAAGAAAACATGAAGTCAAGAAAAGGGTCTCAGGTATCCACTATTCAGTAACAATTTTTCTTCTACTTTCGAAATCGAAATTCCCATTCTTCGCCGCTGATATACCGCAGCTTGTATGTGGAGGAAATTTTGGATGCGAGCGTCTTTCTCGCTTTATGCCTAGAAGGTTGCAGCTTACAGCCTAAACCATAGACTTTAGCTGCACTGAGACACAGATTATAACGTATAGTCGTGAATTTGGCTTTGGGCGTGGGTCGCAGTTTGGGCTTCTTGGTCAGTGGTGCTGAATTAGGATAAAGGGAAGCGCAACATGAGGACATTCACATCGGCCGAGGCGACAGACACGGAGATCATACATTCGACAATCGGATTTTATTCCGGATTCAGCTGCGCTGATGACCAAATTTGTTGAATTGAACTCTAGAGCGAAAGTACCAGCAAAAAAGCTTTTATACGAACTAACAAGATGCGTTAAGGACCACCATTCGCCGGGATACATTTCATATGACCAACTATTATCCGGACGTCCACATTACTTTACCGCTGATTATATGAATGGCTTAGTGCTTTCCTGACCAGCGAGAGTGGGTATGTATTGTTTCTCTGAGCAATCTTACAGCGCAGTTTCTTTTGCCTATACGGCGCATATAATTTTAGAACTGGTGGAGGCAGCTACATGTTTGACATCGCAACGACAGAAAACCATCGGACGAAACCTCGTTGACATTGTTTCTGTGCTCTAGGAATCACTCACTTCAGCACCTGCTTCTCTGCCTGGTGCAGTTTTTACAGCAAGACAACGGAGCGGCCTGTATTTCAGGCGTGGAACGCATTGCGGCGCAACTACGGTAATTTACCGAGTTTCATTGTGTTGTGGCGGAGCTGTAAAAGCTATAGACTTTAAAAAGAAAGCAAAGCTGACGATTATATTTACAGGACCGACTCCTTGCCCAATAACTATTTCCACTTCTGGCACGTCGGCGCTGCAGTACGTTAGCCTTGGTTGGGCACAGGTAAAGGAAAAATACTCCGCAGAGAAGTATACCAGAACTCTCACAAGTGCAGTAACTATGGAACAAACACTTACTCCCGCTTGAAATAAGTTGTCGGTACTCCTTTATTTTTTATTTTTTGTCCTTGGAATGCAGACACGTTAATTGAGTACCCTCGAGAGCAAGGGTGTTTTATGAATCTTAGATGTCTGATAATGAATGCGTAACTGCCCTGCCTTACTAACGCAGCAACAGTTACACCGAGAAACATAGGTACTGCGGGTATGGAGGGTGTGCAAACAAGAGAAGCCCCAGCTGGTAGCCAACGTTCCAACAAAGACTTGTCTTTGTCCAAGCAAGTCTCTGCCGAAACTCTGGCTCCAAGTTGGTGCCTCCCTCGTTCGGCCAGTACTGATTCTCTCCCGCCGCTCGTCAAACGTTTGTCGTGTTTAAATAGCTATGGTTCAAAGCTTTCATACTTCACGAACAATGCAATAAATTCAGCGACTCCATTTCTCGGTAGGTGATGTCCAATCGTTTTCCATAGCCTGAACAGTCAATTTTTTCTTCAAATCTTTGTTGAGGCATGCCCTCATTGTGGTTTCTTTCTATGACTATTACGCCGTGAATCCCGATGCAATTTATGCACCTCTGTAATAGCTTCTCTCTGTACGTCTCAATAGTTATGCATTTTATTGCGATAGCAATTATATGGACAGTCTCGGCTGATTTTTGCCGTTGCCGTCGCCGCCGTCATGCACCGTATATGTATATGTCTATATATATATATATATATATATATATATATATATATATATATATATATATATATATATATAAGCCACAAAGAAAAATAATTCAGAAAAACTTTCCGACGCGCGGAATCGAACGGGCGACCTCTCGCTTTGCAGCGCGCGGCGTTAGACGGTTAGGCCACCAACAGTACCGTCTTTCAGACTGCTAACGGCGAGCTATTTGTATACACCATTTACTTCAGCATGCTTTCTTAGTCACCATATAGATAATGCGATGTGCGCGCGTGGCGCGCTTTAAAGATTGTCGCCCCGCTTCTGCGAACACCGTTGCTCTTCGCCCTACAGGACGTGGTCGCCTTCGTGCGCTTATCTCGAGGAAAGAAGGGGGCGGCCGGGGGGGGGTGAAGCGGGGGGTTGTATGTCTTGTGCTTTCCCTGCGATGTCCGCGCTGAAGTCACAGAGCGTACGAAGGTCACTTCGCTCGCTGCAGCGGCCGCGTTTGCGAAAGGAGCGTGCTGTTCAAACAGAAATAAGTAACAACTGTGACAGTTAGCTCGCGCTCGTCCTGTGTGTACCTGTTCGTCCGTTTCGTGCGTCCTGCTTTATGTTTGAGCAGTGCGCTTCAAGTGTCGAGCTGTGACGCATGACAGTTCGCGCTCGTCCTGTCTGCGTTCTTTTCGTGCGTCCTTTGGGCTCGAGCGACGCGCTGGCAATTTCGAGCTGCTTTCCCTTCTTCGCGTTGCATTCCAATTGATTGCTATCGCATTCATTGCTTCGCCGTTGCGGCGAAACTGTGACTTTTTTAATTAGTGCTTCGTGGTTAAGTTCAGTAAGCATGTACTCACCCAAAGAGCGAGTTTTGTTAGTCCTGTTTAAGGCAATTTCTGAATGAGTCACCGGTTAACGTAGGATTCCTACGCATTCATCGAGAGCCTTTTCTCGCGATAATGTAGTACCGTTGTCACTTATCAGTTTCATGTGTCACCTTTTTTTTTAAGTTCCTGCTTCATATGTTAAAGCTCAGGCGTATCGAGGGCCGGTGAATACCTAACATGGCTAGCTTTTACGACGCGGAATGTACAGTGTCGTCGAATAATTGGGACAGGTTCTCTGGGAGTGACAAGGTAAGCAAAAAAAAAAAACGGGACACCCGATAACACTGAGTTATGCTGTCGCCTAAGTTATTTTATCTATGAGTCAGTAGTTCCTTCAATTTCGAGATTCTTTTCACACGCGTCGATCATCAGCGGACGATGAAACGGGGAACGCGTGAATTCAAGGAACTGAGCAGAAATAAAAAGAAAGAACTGTAGTTTTCTTATTTCTGTATCGTGCAATTTTTTTTTCGGCCTGTTTCCAGTGCTGTGTTCATAGGCGAGCTTGTGTCAGTTTCTTATTTTGTCAGGTTCACTTTCTCAGCAGCGTAACTGGAGGCAAGAAAAAAAAAAGCGAAGGCCTGTGTCAGGGAATGTTATGGTGGTAACTATCGGTGTATGGCGTACTAACATCTCCGGCTGCATTTTGTGGCAGGCGTTGCGACAGAACGAACGAGCTGGTGGCCGCCCATAAAGCACTCTGCTGCCCATGTCCCCTGGCTGTGCCCCTTTTCTGCCTAATTACAGCGGCGAGAACGAACCAGCATCTACGAGTGCACACGCTGTCCTTCGTTATGGCAGTTCGTAACCATGGTTACCCACCGACGCTATTCATAAACAGTCCGAGGTAGGCAACCGGCTGTATGACGCGAAGAGCAATGAAAATACCTCCCTTGTGAACTAGCTCTGCTAAAAAAAAAACATGGCATTCCACTTCTGCATTTTACACATTCATGTTGTTTAAGCACATAATCAGCATTGCCAAGGCTGTGCAAACTCCCAGGCTTAGATATTTTTTACGAAGGTGCTTATTATATTCGCCATAAAGTCTCAACTTTGAGCACGGGTGAGACAATGCTTTTCAATCTACGAAAATATTGCGTAAATGTTCTTGCAAAATTATTTATGTTATTCCTATGCACTTCAACACAGTGTCGACTGAAGGTAACAAAAACACATTAGAAACACAAGTGGGCTCGTAAGATGAGGCCAACGTTTAATCGCGATGCTTTCTTTACAATAGAGTGAGCGAAATTCGGAGCGTCATTCATCCATAACTCCAAATAGTCCGGATGGAAATAAATTTCAGATCAAAAATTCGTTCCATGAAACCGCGTTCATCGATTCGCATCTATTAGGGGGGGGGGGGGTGGCATCATGCTGTGTTGAAGACAATCAGAAGCCGCGCTGAAGGCAATCTTCCGAGGACACATCTTACAGGCCGGGATAATGTAACGGTTTCCTCCAATGCTATTTTTCCCACTGAACCGTCCAAAGGAATGATCCGGCCACATTGTTACTATGGTGTCGGCTGATGAGGAAAGATCGGTAATGAAAGATAAATAGAGCCAAGCGAAATTCATTTTTGTATTATACAGGCGCAGAACACGAGCTGCAAAACAGTATGATAATGCAACTCACCGTAGTGGGCGCGTTACAGTCTCGACTTCAAATATTCGGATGATATCCAACTGCACAAACCGGGAGTTTGAAGTAGTTTACAGAAAAAGGAAAGCTATACGTAATAGATTGAGCACAAATGGACGGGACACAAGAAGACAAGACGACTAGACGAGCGCTCACTAACAAATCTGGATCGCTGACGAGTGAAGGAACATAAAAAACGAAAGCTATACGCCACGAGAGAAGTATCGCAATGTACGCCGCAGCAGCATTTCTCTTACAGTGCACATACGGGTTGTTGTGTGACTTCTCGAAAGGGACTAAAGAAAAAAGGTAACGCCGCGGTTGCGGAAGTTGTTTTTTTTTTTCTCTCTTTTTTTCTGAGTATTTTGTTTATTTTTTGTGCATGCCGGCTACATCATTCGGGCTTTTTGCGGACTGCCAAAAAGAATATAAGCAAGTGAAAAAAGATAGAAGGGCAGAAGCAAGTAAAACGATGTGCCCATGCACCGCCGTATCGGGCTGGCGTCGTCATTGTCGCGATAATTTGCATTATCCCCGTGGTCGCAGTCTCGGCGGTTTGTCCTCCGAGTGTGTGCAGCGTAATTTGATTCCCAGAGCCCGGCGCGCCTAATTGGTGCTTCGAGAGAGTCAGTTATCAACCCTCTTGCGGCTCATTCCTGGGCCTGTGTGTACGAACACGCTTATTTGGGATGCACAGTAAAGTAAGAGCAAACGTGAAGAGTTGTAGTTAGAAAGGGTAAGAAAACAGGAGGAAAGGACTTCGTCCATTTAATGACAGCACTTGTGGCAGTGTATGCTGTACTTGACTATTGTCGAGGGACTGCTGTCGTGAGGACGCACTAGCAATTCCAGAAGGTTTGTGCAATATGCCAACAACGTGTGCCAGACAAAGAAGACGATGGACCGCCTCCGGGTTTAATAGGTGCCCCTGTATTTCGTTGTTCATTTCATTTTGACTTCTCGGTTCTCTCGGTCGAAGAAATGAACAGCCCAGCTATTTCGTTTCCTCTTGTCCCGAGTAAAATGTAACGAAAAATATAAGAAAGAGTACAATCTAAATGCTGCCCCTTTACCCAGATATGTGCTTTATTAGATGACTAGCAGAAGCTCCATAACAACCATTGTGAAAGGACGCACTGTTTTGCATTCCGTCATCATCGCTGCACGGCCTCATGTACTGCCGCCATTAATACGAATTGCTCGTTTTCAAGCAAAGTGTTTTGCCACCGAAACGAAACCATCGGCTTTCAAGGATGAGTATTCGCAAATGGTCAGCCGTGACCCTGCCAGATGGTTATAAAACACGGTGGAATGCGTTTTATGGCCCATTTCATTACGGTATGCATTGCTTTGATGAAACGCTTTCTTCTCCTTCAGTTATCAGCATGAATCCCAACAAGACGCATATCAATGAGAATATGGAGACAACTTTGAGTGATCAACAGTGGTCCAATAAGAAATGTCAGTGCGTAAAGCCGGCATTTCAAAAAGGGAACATCTCTTCGCTTGACGAAGACAATTTCACCCATGGTTTCACCACTTTTGATCTGTTATAATACGGTTTTTAGAACGCCTGTACTCTCGTCCGTTTAAGTATGACACGTTTTTTTTTTTTTCGCACTCGACCACGAACAGTTTCAGAAAAATACATTGAGGATCGAACTGAGGCCAATCTAAATTCCAGGAAAATTCAGAAGATCACAACGCAAGTCGCACGTTGGACACGCAGTGAAGAAAATAACGCTTTGCTCATCGGCTCCAATGGGAATCGCACCGATTTTTCTGCACCAGGTATGAGTGAAAGCCCGACGCGCCAACAACGGCGAAGATGTCTTTCAATACTGCGCCAGGTTTTCTTGATGGGTGTCTGGTGCCTTTGCCTCTGTAGCACAGGAAACACAGCGCAACGTGCAACGTGCTCGTGTGTTTAAGGCTCAGGTTTCTCTGCGAACCCTCCCAGACAGCTGACTGAAGCCGCTTCTGCTTCTGTTTTGCCGAATGGCTCACATGCCGGAAGCACTTGTTATGAGGAATACGTATACAGCCTCATGTGTACTACACCTACCAATGTGCTACTTGCCGACTCTTCTCCCCATGTAACTGCGCTGTAAAAGTATCTCTAGGACTAATTACAGAAATACCTCCAGGATTGGTGGTCCAATTACCGCCGAGCGGTCTGCCCTGGAGACAGTGCCATAGCAGCATCCATGGGCTTGTCCCGCAGCTAGTATAATGCCTGGTCGCGTGGACCTCTGCTCCTTGGTGTCTTGCATGGCAGGCACGTAATCGCTTTGCTGCAAAGCAATGTGTAGATGATCACTTGTATCGCATTTAATCGAGCTCTTCACGAAAGCTTCGTTTCACATAGACCCCGATACATGCGTACGATTTGAATGGCATTTTACTGCATAAAAAAAATTGGGGCATCTACGCATTAGTGGTATGAAGAGTGAGGAAAGAGCGAAGCTGGTGGCGTTCCTTTCCCTCCTTCTCAACCTCACTGTCCTTCCCCAACCCTTGCCACACTACACCATATAGGGCTATGCTATGTCGGCATCGTGTTCCATTAGTTTTGCGTATCGATCGGTATGGATTGCCCCGATGAATTCCAAATTGGTCAATTGGCTCATCTGGTTTCGTTGAGGTCGTAATCGGCATCGGTTAATTATCGATCAGTAGTGAATGGTTACCGATTGGCTAGTTAACGATCAGTATTGCACGTGCACGGCCGCTGGATGGCACGTGTATCCAAGCTCAAACGAGCATAGCCATGCGTGTCGCGGCATTTTCTATGAATTATTGGGTACTGATTGGTTAATGATCCGTATTTATTGGCTATCAATTACATATCGATCGATATTAAACGTATATCCAAACTGAAGCGAGCATAGCCATACGTTTCCCGCGCTTTTGGCGTGGCAACCCGAGTAGCTATGGGCTGCAATGGCGACGCGCACTGGCGTCATCGCTCGGTGAGGCTTTTCCAGTCCACGGATCACACCTTACGCCAGGCTTTAACAGCTCGGCTGTTAAAACTATAAAGTGAAAAAAATATACTACAGAACAAATGTGCTTCAATGTACACTCATTTAAAGCTCACGCAAGCTCCAACATGCACAAGCCGCGTAGTTGCGCGCTTGCCATTGCGCGAGGAGTGTGATGTGGGTGCGACACTAGTTCTGAGGTTCGGGCCATGGGCGTGCACATTATCACCATCGATATAACTAACGCCAGCCAACTTCACTCTATCTTCTCAAAGTTTCTAACCTCATCACCTTGCCCCCTAAACCTCGGCTGTCTTCCACGGAAGTGCCCTTCCCTTTTCACTCATCCTACTACAGTAACAGGCCACCGGTTACGTACAGGTTCCACGTATCTGTTCCACGTACATCTCCTCGATGACTTCGCAAAACATTCACAGACTGTGCTCGCGAACTTTATCTGAACACTGTCGCATCAACACAAGCGCAATCAGGAGCGGAATTCGCATAAGTTTTCGCTTGTAAGAGTTTTTTTTTATTGGCCGGCAGCAATTGTGAATTTCATGCTCAGCATCACCATTGGCTTACAGCTGCTCAAACGAAGAGTTCTAGCATGAGCGCATCTCTCGTGAATACGGGACTTATTTTAAACAAGAGCGAAGTTCTAGCGTTTATGACAGCAATGGTAAGCATGGCACCACACGCAAGCACGCTTTCGCCTGCTTGTCACTCGTTTTCATCGTGCGTATCTGTATACGCATGCTCACAACTACTTCTATAGCTACGTGTAAAGTTTACCTATATTTGTTCAACCGAGTCGATGATTTCGTTTTCAATTTACTCGCTTCAGCGCTGTCTCTATTTCCAAAAGCTTCATCTGCGAACGCTCCTGTCACGCAGAAAAGCACGCTTGCCGTTTTTAACACTCGATTTATATTCTGCATAGAGGTGCCTTATGTGTAAGTCAAGAGATTTCCTTTAGAACACTAACTACTTGTTAGCAATAATTATTAACTATTTTGTTATATTAATAGTCTTTCACTATGCTTAGTGTTGTTGAGAAACTGTTTTTGAAGTACACTTTTATTATTTTCGTTTTGCGTAGGTAATCCGCAATAGCTCCACACTACGCCATAGCTCAGCCAACCAATGAAACAAGCTCGCACTTAGTATTCTATGTCGTACACATAAATACAACTGCAGTAGAGTCAGTCCATTCATCGAATTCATTCAGAAAAAGGTGGTCTTGTATGACTCGTCATTTTTTTCCGATTAACTAAGAAAACACGCTTCTGTCTCGACAAACTAGTTCGGTGTTGTGTTTTAGTAGACCCTTCAACAATTGCCTGAGGTCCATATAGGCGCAAAATATAGTCTTTAATGAGAAAAGTCGGGCTGACTACGAAACTACAAATTTCGTCACAAGTCTGTTCATTTCGTAAAATGCACGATGCTTTGTTCGACACACTTCCGTAATATTTAGAGTTTTATTCTGAGTCGCTAAGTCAGCTGGCGTGAATTCAACACAGTCTAATACCCAAACTGTGAAGCGACATGCGTCTCTTTTATCAGCAGCTACAACAAAGCATCAGACTCTCACATTCAGACTTCTTTTTTTTATCCGTACGCTCGCCATAGTTCACTGAAGGAGAAATAAACATCAGGTCAGGAATGTCGTGCGGCAGCGACAGGTCAGGAATCTCGTCCGAGAGCGACTGCCAGGCATTCTCGCTCAGTGTGTATAGCACTGATTGGCCTCTGTCCAGTGGCCCCTGAATTCCACGCTTGTCTCCCCCATCCTGTCACGTTTCCACAAGGCTGCGCAAGAATGACCAGGCACGTTGCTCGCTCATCCCAACCGAATAACTCAATTGAACGGTGTTGGCGATGCAAGCGCCGCTGTAGTCACCGCCAAACGGGATAAGGCACTTCACCCTGAACACAATATTCGAAGTGTCGTGAGAGGGACATAGCTCCCCTGAAGCGTAGTAATATTTTAAAACTGCTCATTCATGTCTACATATTTTCTCATCACCGTCGTCATCGCAGTTGTTGTTGTCGCTGTTATCCTTCTTGTTGTAGTTGTTGTTGGCTTTTTACTTAGTAATTTATTCGCATTCTTGCACACTTGCACAGGGCGCATTGCGTTTAAGTACATTATCAGGCCCTATATTCTCACGAGTACTAAATTGCTTTCTCAAGCAATTTCCTGAAATGAGAACTTCGTATTATTTTCCGACCGAAGAAAAGATTACGATACATGCGAGCAATAGGAATAGAAAGCGAAAAAAAAAAGATATGTTTTGCTTTGCCGCTTGACACTTCACAATTAAACATTGCTTTGGCAGTTGGTGAGTAAATTCACTCTCATCGCAACACCTGTACCCCGTCAACTTCTCCACCGCCTAGAATTCTTGCCTTTTTTTACTATACTAAAATACGCAGAATAAACGTCGAAACGACACTTTTCCTAGCGTACCTTTAAATTTCCATCATGGCGTATTAAGATTCCGAAAATAATTTGCAAATAAGCCGCTGTGCACAGTTGATATCACTGTGTATTAGGTACTCTTCGCCAAAGGTCACGCCATTCTGTTCTATAGGTGGCGCCTCATGCTGTAGGAGCTCTTCTGTTCTTTTTTCTCTTTTGTCATAAAGTATCAATGCGCAGTTCCATTTGCAAATGGCTACAGCAGGATTGCTGGAGCCCAGTTTTCGTTAGCATACCAAGATGTTTGAACTGTCTCAACTTAGGTTCACAATCCAAGTAGATAGCATAGAATCTGTGCCTCGTTACTCTTTCGGCGGCGTGGAATGAGCAGTGCGTCTTTTGGAGACTACAAATGGTGAGTCGTTCGAGGAACTGTTGCTGCCAGGGATCACGCACTGACACCTTCGAAATCTTTCAACTTCATGACGTCCTCGCATGAATCTTTAGATTTTAAGTTTACACAGGTCAGAAGTCACGTCAATATTCCAAATTACGTCTTTTAAAATCATCGCTCTCCCTTCCGATTCGCTGCGTGTTAGCAACATTCCTTCTTGGCTAGGTTGGCGGAAGCGCGCACCCAGCTGGCGTCGCCGCAGCGACACTCGGCGCACGCTCCGCTACGCCGCAGCAACCACGTACAGCCGCGGCATAGGAGAAGGAAAACCCTGCAACATATGCGGAAGTTCCTACCCCACGGCAAGAAGGAAGAGACATAAGAATGTTCAGTGCACTTCGAAACCGCGCCACCGTCTGCAACACGTGGCCACCGACGCAGCGTTTACAAAGAGAGCGCGCCCTTGTCCGCTGTATCAGTTGGCCTTCAAAGCAAGTCGGCAAAACACCCCTTTGCAGCAGCCCTCGGTAACAACAACGTGGCCAAATTGAAGGCTTTCGTGTTCTCATCTCGTAAGAATATGCTTAGAGATCCTGTGCAACTTTTTTTTTCTTCTACAAGTAAGTCCGATATATTTTGTTATTTATTGATTCGCAATTTCTGTGGCGCCTATTCAGGCCCATTCGGGAATGAATAATGAAACCACTACTGCATAAATTCGCGGGTAAAATATGTGGCGTGTATAGGTTTTCTCTAGCTGGAAACATAGCGTGTTCTACTCATCTTGAGCTGAGGAGCAAAAAAAATGGGGTGCTGGGATTCCTTTCGCCGTCGCAAATGAATGCTTTCCTCCGGACGCACCGAGGGCGGCCTTCGTTTTTCCAAGGCTGTTAATAATAAAAAAAGGATCCTTGCGCAGATAAAGTAGTGCTCAGCAGCGCTAGTAGCGCAGTTCTTGCCGCGCAATGCGAAAGCGCCATCGCATTCCGTGTGGCTGGGCTGCTCATTTTGGTCCGCGAATGACGCAGCCGGTGGAGCCTGCAGAGAAGCGCGCGGGCCCGTTCCGGAAAGGATATTTTCACGCACTACGCAGAAATGGGCCCTCTCGGACGTTCGCGCATATTCATGCGTCAGCACGCGCCGTCCCTTCGCACCAGCGGCAGCCAAGCTCGCGCCTGCTGCACGCGTAGAGCCGAGATCGCGTCAGATTTCCTGCATCGTCGAGCCCGCGACACCGGCGACGATTTATGGCGCGTAGCCGATGCCTGCTCCCCGTTCAGCGGTCGCCACTGCCGCTGCCGTAGGTGATGGAAAAGGTTCGCGTAATTGCCTTTCTGCTCGCTCTGGGCTTCCAGCTAGACTACTTCATGTAGATTAGGTCCCGTTTGCGGGGCGGCGTGGCCGAAAGATCTTGAGCTTGGGAGAAAGGCGAGAAGCCTGTGCGAGGCCGCAGGCGCTCGTTGAGCACAAATCCCCTCGAAAGAAGGCGCTTTTTGTTCATGGCTGGAGGAAGACGGGAAGGTCGGCGCATGCAGGATCCCTTCACTCCTCAGTGTCGCGGGCGATTCTTATTTTTGTCACGTATCGTATTTCTAAGGCCTAAGCTGTTCACAAAAATGCACCACGACAAGAACTACACCATTTCTGATGCGCATACTTTGAGCGTCATGAAACGCGCACCTGCCCAGGGCTAGGAAGACCGATGCATTTCGTTAAACGAGGCGTTTGTCCTGGATGTACTATCCCTCTCGCCGCCATTTTGAGTGCATAGCACTTTAGGAGCCCGGCGTGTCGTCCGTCCACCGTCCCCTGTCGCATGGTCACGCAGTAGTCATTACAGGCCTAAAACAAGGCTAACAATGCTCAAAACCAGTGCAAAATAAACTAATAAGGTCTAAAATAATATAAACTACAAAAATAACCAAGAAATAATTGCAATAATTTACCTTAAATCATGAAAAACGCTTCTGAAGCATCTGGCTGATACCTGCGCCACGCAAAAGAGGGCGCCACTGACTCAGCAAGCGCGTGATTGCCGAGGCGGCGGCAAGCGCGCGATTTCCCAGCGAATCGCTGCGTTGCCCGTGCTATGCACTTGCTCAGGTTTCACGGTAATGGAGCTGCATTAAGCGCTGCACTACACCAAGACCCACACAAGAACTACATTAGCGCTGAATTAGAGCAGAATTGGCGCTCCATTAGGCGCTGGATTTAGAGTTTCTTGCTTCTTCGCTATATGTCGATTGTCGATATGTATTCACTATCTAGATTTACTATGTCGAGGCAATCATGAGGAGAAACAATGCCAACTGGAATTGTATTTTTCGCGTCGTTCACTCTGCAAAGTAATCTGAAAAGCGGCATCTATTGCGCTTTGTTTCACTTGATATTTCAGGGCATTGTGTCATCGCCAGACATAGGCGTGCGCAGAGTTCCCCTTCAGGGGGGCGAAGGTTCATTGCGGCGCCCCCCCCCCTCCCTATTAAATCAATGTATGGGGCAGTCATCGCGCCCCCCTTTTCTTAGGTGACTAGGGGGAGGCGGCCGCCCCCCTGCCCCCACCCCCACCCCTCTGCGCACGCCTATGCCACCAGAAGATTTCGCAAGCGGCCGTTATCGACAAAGAAATGGGAACAAGGGAAATTGTTTACAAGTGCCATAATTTCACTGGCACATATAAAGTACACGTTACATTTCTTAAATGACGGAGCCTAGTACACGTGTGATTCCAGACTTTTTTTGACGCGCTTAGGCGACTGCTGGTGAATGCACACTAACTGACATGCTTAATAAATATTTATTTCTTACTCAACGAAGAATTAGCAGAAAAAGCTTCGAATTAATCATAGGTTTAGTCTAGTGAAACAGGCATTACCTTTTGCGGTGGCTAAGTGCGGGTATGGCGTCTCGCTGCTGAACACGAGGTCATTAATTCGATTACCTTCCGCGTAGACCGCATTCCTACGGGGACATAATGCAAGAACGCTCTTGTACTGGGCTTTTGATGCGAGTTAAATCACCCGACGTGGTCATACGCAAGCGGAATGCTTTACTAAGGCTTCTCTCATAACCTAGTCGGTGTTCACCGTTGGGCTGTTAAATTTTGTTCGAAGCAAGCATAGAGGCCCTGCCTATGCAGAAGAAGGATAGCAGACTGACATACACAGACCCTCTTCACAGTTCAGGCAACATCAAAGTGGCGGCCTCCAAAGATGCTGTATTTGAGTAATGTGGAAATCTAGGTGCAGAAGTAGAAATAAAAAAGGGGGAAAGGGGAGGAGGTCGACCAGGAAAGCACCCCGTTTTTTAAGCTACGCCTCCGGCGCGCGCCTAAATGCACGCATTTTATCAATATATTACTACTAATGTTATTTATTTTTTGTGCACGGCTGCCGCAACAACAGTGTGGTATTGCAGACAATGGAACCGAACAAACGTTAGGGTCAAAGACGTTGACGTGATTGCCGTTCCTGAAAAGGACGGTATGTTTGTTTGTGAATTGCAGTTGTGGTTCCTGCACTGAACTATACCGCGTCTTTTTCTTGTCCTTTTTTTTTTCGAATGGTGCATTCAGCGGTCATTCTGTTGAACTCGGAAAATCGGAAACCCCATTATTCTTGACGCTTTGGGCAGCAGAATGTAATGTTCTTTTGACGTCGTTCATTCTAAGAAGTATTTTCTTTACTTTTCTTCCACGATATAAAAACGCAAAAAAGTAAACGAAGAGCCCCAGCATCGCTTGAGACCTGTGAAAAAAAACCTCAAACCATGGCTCTTTGTTTTTCTTTCTTCGGTCGTCATACTCTCCATCCAACTTTGTTCTTGGAAAGTCAAGACGCATGTCTCGTGCAGCTGTTTCAAGAGCTTACCTCGATGTCAGAGAGACAGGGGAAAATGGCCCAGAAATAAAAATAGTTAGAAACAATGAAGTTTCTCACAAATTGATGAAACGCGTGAGAAACTGTGTTTGGCCTCACGTTCTCCTCCTCATTGGCGCTGCTTCGGACAGCCGCAGCGCGCCCGGCTGATCTCGGCGTGGGTCTCAGCATGTCGCTGATCTATTCGGCCGATTAATCCGCCCACTCGAGCGTTCCCCTTTCGGGAGGCGAATTCTCAATCCGGTGTAAAAACAAAACAGTGCGGCGTCGCTTTACCACGCGCGGGAGAGCGTGGCATTGTTACGCGTGCCTTTGAAGGTGCGGCGCCACGACCGCCCTGATTTAGAAGGCGCCGGCGGTCACGCGGAACACGTTTCCGAGCTGCGCACGGTCTTCGCGGCCGCATCAAATATTCAGCAGGTTCCGCCAGCGCCCGCGGCATCGCCGCGCCGTCGCATCGCCACTCGAGCGTATACCGCCGGGGCTTCGTGCGCTGAATTTTCCAGGCAGCGTTGCTCTCTCCGCGTCGGTGTCTCGTTTCTTGTTCTTCGAGCGAAGTTATTTAAGAAAAGGAAACTGCGAACCGCGAGAAAAACTTCCTCTGCTCTCGCTTCCCCGTCGATGACGACTTCCATCTGACGACACCGGAAACCTTTCGCGTGGAGCGTGCCACCTGAACTAAAGCTGCGTCGCTCGCGTGTGTACTGTGTCGACGTGCCGCCTGTTCCCATGCATCGTTCATGCTCCAAGCTCGCATTCGCTCTGGAAGCAGCGCGCCACAGAGTGCACGGGTGACAAGGTTTGCTCGAGTCGATATTATCGCGCTCCCGTCTCAACCAGCGCCTTCTGCAGCTGGAAATAAGTTTAGCAGTAATACTTGTTTCTTTGTTTTGTTTTTTACCTTAGGAGGAGCGCAAAGACTTTTCGAAGTAAAGCACACATGCATCCGGGTTTTTCTCTTTTGTTTCCTTTGATTAAAGTCTTAGTTGCTTATCCTACGTATAAACAGCTTCAGTATCCATGCACAGGTGTACATTCATACGCGTGGAGAACATGTGACGTCGCACATGTAAATTACGAGTAACTTCTCAAAAACAACTCTACATTCTTAATCAGGTCCTGGATAAATGCTGGCTATATCCAGGAAACTAGACGAAATATGTCCGATTTCCTGGTTATATCTAGCACTTTAAGCGGGACCTGATTAAGAGTGTTGAAACCCCGTGTAGGATGTGATTATGAGGTTGGCCAGTTATGGCGTCTATTTTTTTTTCTTTAGTATGCTTCGCCACAAGCGATTTGGAACTTCCACGCACATAACTAGACAGCTGATTGCTCGCTATTTCGTTGTTACCCTTATGAGAAGCAAAATCAGTTCAAATAAAAACAAAAGGAACTACATCTTCTGAGCAGAGGACGTTTATTTTGTGCGATAGATATTTTCAGTGGTTGAGCAGTACGAGTGAGCGCACCTCCTTTCAGCGTAGTCAAACACGGTATCAAAACATGGATGTAATCTAGTGTCACACCTAGTTATATTTAACTAAGTATGACCCATTCTTAGGTCGAGCAACAGAAGCATCATTAAGTGCACTTATGCGTTGCACTTGTTTCTGCTTGCATCTGTCACCTGGGCAAATGTCAGACATTGGCTCCATCATCGTGACACGTCTGCGTTGACGTCGCACACTGTGCATCCGCATGCATTGCTGTTTTCAATTCGGCACAGTTTGTGATGGCTTAGCGCGTAAACATATCCATCGCATGAAATAAAAGTGAGGACCTGTGCTCTGCAGGGACGCAAACATCGCATGAGATTACAGGTTGAAACGAAGCGCACGTGACTAATTCCCAGATGTCATACAGACCGTCAGGAATGTGTCAAGTTCACAAGCACTCAGAGGCACGCTTTAAAAATCTTTATACATATTTTGGCACCGTGCGCGGTTGCTGCACTGTGTTATAGTCGAGCTAAGCTCAAAGTCAGGGTAAGCCTTTCGCAAAGCCCTCTTACGTTTCCATGTCAGCAACCGGATTACACGAATTTGTCGCAACGATTTCTGCAGGGCGCAGTACACACACGGAAATCTCCGCATCTCGTACCGCAGGCGGGAAAAGCCGAGTTATTGTCGTTGCCTTTGTAAAGAAGGTACCATACAAAAGGGCAATCCCGCAACCGAACCTTTATCCTGTCTGAGGTGTAAAATAACCGACATAATGCATGCTAAAAGAAAAAAGAAGAAATATCTCTGTAACTGAGATAGGCGTGCATATATTGAAATAACATTCGCGCATACGCTAACTGCTTTGAAAAGCTCAGATGACGACATTTAAAGCTTAATGAAGGGCCTTCTTCTATTCGCTTATACGACAATAGAACGTTGCATGCATAACTGGGAATGTTGCTTCAAAGTGCGTTTGAATACTTCAGCGTGTCGCTAAGTATTCAACAAAGAAAATAAAGGACGCGAGAATACGAAATAAAACAAAACCACATGTTTCCTGTACGAAGCCAGAAATCCCACTTTGTTTCCAACGACACGGGGAAAAAATGAAGCCCGAGGGAAGGTCTGAGGTGGTTCGGGAAATGCTCTTTCCACGAAATGCTCATTTAGAAACTAAGCCTGCAGTGCGCAGGAAGAAACTATTAGTCTGCTTTCCATGAGGGAGCCGTTCCTGGAGAGACAAAGTGAATTCCCCCGCGTACACTTTCAATAATTGCAACGTTTGCTTGCCGACAGGGCGAAAGAATGTTGGAAAAGCTTTTGTTAGCTTCTGTCTTTCTTCTGTTCATTTTTCTACTCGTTAATGGCTGCTACAGCGAGTTTGTTAGCACATCGCGCCTTTGTTTCAATGTTTCAAAGCGACGCAGAAAGAAGTAGCAGTCGGGCTGATGTTTTCGAAAACAATCATTATGTGCACTGCGCGTAGTCGGGCATCCTGGATTCGAGACAGACCCTAAAGCATCTGATTTAACAGAACACACAGAAGCGGTGGAACGCTAAAGGAAGCTTCAGTTCTTGGATGGGGCGTACGCACATGCAAGGTAGCAATTATGATACCGGTATATCGTATCTTCGTGCTTGCCGCAATTTATGTGAAATTTCCTCTCCTCGTTCAAAGAAAAACAATATCAACAATCAAACAGTGAAACAATATCCTGGCTCGCTTGTAACTCATAGAATTGAGCAGCTTACAAGGAACTCGAGGATGTAAATCGCGAGACCGTGTTGTGCGGTTCAGTTTCTTGTTGTTGTTTTGTTGTCGTTGTTTTTTGTTTTGTTTTTTTTAGCGAAACAGTACATGGCTAGGTTCTGGCGGATCGCGTCCGCGGACAAAAGACGCGTAGAACAACAATTTTCGGCTTACCGATTAACTCGACTAATTCAGCGTTCTTGCGCCGGAAAAAATTGTCATGGCGTAAAAGTAAATGATTTCACGGACATTGCGGAATTACGTCAACAATTTGGCCTCAAAGGCAACACAAGCACTTCGTAGAAACAGGTGTCATGCCATTTTTGCTCTGTCCAACCAACGGAGTTTCTCACTTACTACAGTATTTCATTGGGAGACCGCCGTTGGCCGCCGTTATGAGATAATATGCGTCATGCGCGGGGATCTTGAGAGTATGCCTCTTTATTCGCTCAATATCATCGGTAATGACAACATATAAATTCGCTATAGCAATATTCACTATATCAGACCCACCATAGTCACAGCTTCGCTGGCTTCCGTCATCACAGCAGTGGAAGGGCTCTGATTTTTTTTTTCAGCTGTTGAGTTTCATCAACGCACAAAGCATTCACTGCAATGTGCTTCGAAAGAAAAAAAAAGACACAAGTTACCACACTTAGGTCGAACAACTTGACAGGCTCGTTGTTTTCTGATTATCCGATCAAATTACTGTCCGAATGCAAGTAAGGAACACCACACGAGGATAGGGACGCAAGAAGTATTCTCGTACGTCATCCCTAAGATTCGCGCATTAATTTATTATGAAAACCAAACTTGACAACATGCATCGCGAAGTAATTGAGAAGCTTCCACTTATCAGTTTTGCTACCATAACAAATCTCTCTCTCTTCTTCATCTCACATGACAGTGTGACAAGACATGATAAAAACATAAATAATGAAGGCCGAGTGGAAACTGGTGTCACCGTTTTTGTAGTGGTTCGTACAGCTTAATCTGAAATATTTGGCTTATGCCAGCCGCACGCGCTATGACTAATATTATTCTTCATGGTGCAGACTTTGTGAAAAACTTTCTCATTTACTTAAGCAGCAGTGTAGGCTCATCGGAAAGTTTTTAACGTCTGCTTCTGCAAAAAGTCGTTTTTCAACGACTAAAAAGAATCTGTGGACATTGAAACAGCATTGAAAGTTTATATATGTGTTAATGAGCTTCGCCTAGTCATTATTATATTTATATTTTAAGGCTTCTCCTGTTGATGATATTTAATTCCAGGCACTTCCTTCAAAGCAGTGCAAGTCTCTTTCATAGATTTCAGAGGCTCC
The DNA here is from genome assembly GCF_013339695.2 of Rhipicephalus sanguineus. Lineage (NCBI taxonomy): Eukaryota > Metazoa > Arthropoda > Arachnida > Ixodida > Ixodidae > Rhipicephalus > Rhipicephalus sanguineus. The sequence goes on from NC_051176.1 coordinate 287,053,934, forward strand.
TTAATGCCACTTGTGGGAAATTCCGAAAAATCCTTTATGTGGTTAGTTCCCCGCACGAAAATGTTAAATTCAGCACAATGTGAAATCCAACGTATGTTTTAGCATTCACTTTTTTTTTTTGTAGAAAATTGTGAACACCACTTCAGATAGAAAGATAACCAGACTAGCAACTGTATCCTGAGTTGAGCGCCACCATTCCGCTTGAATAGAAGGGGAGAAAAAAAGAAAATAAAAAGGCACAGCACATCACACAGGCAGAGCAGGAACACTACAGACGGAATTTGAGTCTGCTAGTTGAATTCTACTAAGCAACGTCGTAGGCTTTCGCATAAACTTGAAGGTCAGGAACACAGAAATGTGAAGAACGCGGTGCGGAGCTAACTAGCAGAACCATGCTGCTGAATCGTGTACATGTATGTGGCGTGGCGAGAGCTTCGGCCCCTTGAGGTGTTGACATTGGAGCAACGTTCAAGCTGCGAATAAGATTTTAATGTTCTCTCGCATCGGTGTTATGGCCGCATGTAGACGTCATTGATGATGCATTCATGTCGCGTCCTTGATTTCTTTTCTTTTTTTTTAACAGCGAAGCTGTTCTAGCTCGGCGTAAAATGCCTGTCGTGGCCCATCACTGCCATCATCATGAATTGGGACGCGCTCTCTACATCCTCTTCTTCATCTTCGTCCTCTTCTGCTTCGCTCACAGAACACGTGCGCCGATTTCTCCGGCGTGGCCTGTAATAACCCTGATGGGTGAGAGTTCGAGTAGAGAGAGAGAGAGATAAAAAGAGAGAGAGAGAAAGATATATAAAGAAAGACAAAATTCTTGCCTCACGAGGTGGGATTCGAACCTGCGTACCCTCGATCCGAAGGCGAGCGTCCTAACCACTCGGCTATCCAGGCCCGCTAGCAGGGCATGGCATAGCCTTGTATAGTAGCAAGTGGGTGGGAAAGAGAAGTGGGCGTGAGGAGGAGAGATGTGATGGTGAGGAGGGGGGGAGAGAGTAAAACATAGCATAGGAAGAATGAGAAAGAGAGAAATAGAGAGAAAGAAAGGGATGAAAGAGAGAGAAATAAATAAATAAATAAATAAATAGAAGTGAACAGAGAAAACAAAAGACAGAAAATACAGAGAGAAGAGAGAAGAATAAAGAAATAGAGGAAGAAAGAAAGAAAAAAGTTGCTATACTTAGCAAAACAGGAAAAGCCAGGAACTGCATAGGTGCCCATGAGCTTCGCTGTCTCTAGCATTGCGCCTCCAGTGCAAGCTACGCTATTCTTTTTTTTTAAGGCCCAAGTAATCAGCTTTATAAAAAACATTTCCAGTAGTGATATGTAGAAAGAGGATGTCGCGCTCACACAAGCGTAAGAAAAGTAACAGATGTTTTTCCGACATTGGGCTTTTTGTGGTAGCCTCTGTGGAGACACTCACGAAACGAGAGCACGCCCTCTGTGACAACAACATAATCATATTGTTTGATTTTATACTTTTATTTCGTTTTTAGTAATAGCCCCCCTCCCCCTCGCCTGTGAAATGGGCTGCAGTAGGGTACGGATTTGGGCTGGTTGGTGCATGACTTCAAGTAGAAAACAGCGCTACGAGACGGGACAAAGAAAGGGCACAAACACAGCGCCGTGTTTGTGCCCTTTCTTTGTCCCGTCTCGTAGCGCTGTTTTCTACTTGAAATGTGAAATGGGCTTCACTTTCCGCTGTAATGCTGTGCGCTGCCATTACTCTGCCACCTTCGCATATACCAGGGGCTCCCTCGCGTCGCCTTATTGCCTCTTGTCTGCCGTCGCAGCTCACTGCTCGAAGCCTCGTGGTTCGCAATTTACTTCTCGGGAAATATTTCGCCAAGCGTTGCGGAATAAATTAAAAACAAAGGACAAGAAACAAACAAAAAAAGAGCACACAACAGAGCTGTCGGCAAACCGCTGCTTTTTCACGACAACCTTCCTCAGCCCTTTTGGGTGCGCACACTTCCCTCGCAGTCCGGGCAGCGTGGCACAATTGCCGCTGACAACTGCGCTGCATGCGTTTTTTGTCCAGACCCGTGCCGTTCGGTCCTGGTGCAAGCCAGAAGCCTGCTGTCTTCGCTGTATGGCATCGCGAAGCCTTGGAAAGTGGTGGACGGCCGCTTTTATGGCGCCGTTAACAAGTGTAGCGTTCGCAGTCGGCCCGAGCATTTGCGCCAGCCGCTGGGGAGGTTTCTGCTCTATTTCCCCGGGGCCGCGGCAAGTACGCGGGATTTGGTCGGGCCAGGACCCAACCTTTAACTGTCCGGCGCGGCCCCTTTTATGTCCGCGTGAGGACCATTCCGGCCGTCCACCTTCAGGCTTCTTCGGTACGGCACGATCGTTCGAGGCGGCCGCTCTCTGCCGGGACCAGCGATATTGGATGCTTGTTAGGCTTCGGATATTAAGTTGCTACATTTTGGCCGCTCTTATCTCGCTCAAGACGGGTGATACAGGACAAAAATATCGTCCACTTCGTGTGCACACGTGGCACTGCAACACCCTTTGGCCAACACAGCTGTTTTCTAGCTCCCTTTCTCCATTGGTCATTGCGACCGTGTTGGGTCGGGCCAGTGGCTGCTGGCTATTCCAAAGCTTGAGTATTTACTGGCACGACGTCACTTGAGTCAATCGGGTCTTCCATTACCGAGCCCAGCGTGACGAAAGCGGGTGCGCGATAAGCGCACAGCCTCCGTTTCAACGTGTGGCTTGTCGTTCAATGCAGTATTTGAAATCGTGACGCAGAGTGCAAATGCCTCTAGGGCCAAGAAAATGTAATTTGTCTGGCCTTATACAGCACGCGGGATTGACATTAGTTATCGGCTTGTCATGTTAATAATTTGTACTTAAATAAGTCTAGGCACGCTGCGACTCATAATACTTGGCCAGTAGTTCACACCAGCTTTCTCCTCACTGCGTTTTTCTTTTCTTTCTTTTGTCTTTTTTTTTTTGCGTGGGGTTGCCCTGCATGGAATATAAAGCTATTTAGCCTAACACTCGGTTTTCGCTAAGCGTCTGCAGAGTGATGCTAGGCCCCTAGTTTTCTTCTGTTCTGTTAGACATCGTATCTACAGCAGAAAATTGTAAACAAGCTGAAAAAAATACAAAATTGTACGTCAATAAATGCTCAAAGACTCTTTTACGAGAAAAAAGTTATAATTAATAAAACGATGGCGCAACAGCATCTCAATTCTGTTCGTGTCACGACCGAAGTTCACTATACACTTTATGGTATTTGGTGGTTGGCGCAAGAGTCCTCTACAACCTAGCATGAGTCATTAGTTCAGGTTCAGTCAAAAGTTAACAGAGTAATTGCGTCAAATGTCACACATAACTATACTTATCCACTGCTCATCGGTGCGAACCCAGAATTACTTCTATTAAAATGCCCATTTTAATAATGTGGCCCCCTTTTGATGCAGATGAGCCGCTGAGCATGGCCCCAATAACCTTTGCAGTCTCTATCCCCAGTGCAGGGTAGCAAACCGGACGTTCTTCTGGTTAACCTCCCTGCCTTTCCTCTTCTCTTTCTCTCTCTCTCTCTCTCTTTTGCTAACGCTTATATCTATTCATCGTTTTCTATACATAATGTCAAGCGGAGTAGAAAAAGAGCCAATCATAATCAATATCGACATGAATGCACAGCCCAAATGGAACGGAGACAGAGGAGAGGACGTGGCAGTCAGCGCCTGTGTTGTGCCCTCTCCTCTGTCCTCTTTCCATTTGCGCTGTGCAATCACACGTCGATATTGAATCACCAACTTGCCCAAGCTGCCACTTTATCTAATTATAATCAAACCTGGAAGACGGTATTTGGGTGCGTGGTGAAAACCAGTGGCTCGTTTAGACTGACGTCTGCGATTTTGTATGCGCCACCGGCTAAAAGCTTTTCATAAACCGGTACTCTGAATACTTTGCTTCATAATTTCAAAACAGAAAGAAAAAAAGGTGCGCGCTTGGGATTGCGCATCTTTACCAGCAACAAGAACGGCCTGTATAGGAAAGAAAAAGATGCGAAAATGCTCGAGGCTCGTGTACTTAGATTTAGGTGCACGTTAAAGAACCCCAGGTGGACGAAATTTCCGGAGCCCTCCACTACGGCGTCTCTCATAATCGTGTCGTGGTTTTGGGACGTTAAACCCCATCAGTTATTATCAAAAAGCTTATTATTAGGAAGGAACAAGATGCGTCATAAAGCTGCAACAGAGCTACACCTGTGTACGATATGGGACAGTGTAGAAAAACAACGTGTAAAGCTCTTCTGTCACTTCTCATTACTTCCTCTTTATCCGAAACGGTGGTCGATAATGACTGAAACCGCTCCAACTAATAAATTTGATTAACATTCCAGAGCCCGAAGTATGAACCAGTGGCTAGTGTTTTGTACATGCGGGTACTAAAATTTCAGCGTGCAAGAAATAAAATCGATTAGTGCCTTTTTCTTTTTTCCCTTTCTCTTTTATAGTTTAGAGTCAATGCTGGAAAAAGGAAAAAGGCTGTTGCGCTACAGTAATTTTTTGTTGCTTCTTTCGGGAAGTCTAAAAACTTACAGCTTACAGCTTACAACTTATACGATCCATTTACTGATACCTGCCGAGATTGCGCGCGCGCCAGCGATCGCACCCTTATAATCAAAGTTCACAGTAGCTGCTCGAACGGCACAGCCCCACAACCCCCTTCCCTTCCCCTGTGTTTCTTCATGCTCCTTCAAGGCGGGCGGAGCGTCTCCTCTCTTCTTGATCAGCAATCGACGGCGGGTCTCGCATGCAGGTTGATGTTATCGCATGTGCCCTCGGTGCGACGGAGATGGTTCGGCTCATTTCATCTCTGCTTCAGCCGCGTTCGTCGCCCCAGCGCGCTTTTACCTACGGGTAGAACATAAGATGTGCGGGGGGATTCGATTTAGGCTTTATACTGAACATGACGGCGACGGCAAAAACCCGTCGAGAGTGTCCATATCGCAATAATAAGGCAATCTGGCGGCCATTTTAGAACGGTTCAATTAAAACTTTTCTTTTTCGTTTTCATTTTTCAGAGAAAAAAATATGCACTTGTGAAAAACAAAAAAAAATTGAGCAAAGCCTTGCTACTTATATGCACGAAAACAAACTCTGAAATGAGTGAAGCAAAACAGGTACCCATAGAGCTCCTCTGTGCCACCTATAGAATATGCCCGTCTAGGCGGTATAGTTCTTGTAGCCTTTCCCTTCTTTTGTTCCCAGGTTTTGCTGGCGCGTAGAGTTAAGTAAAAATGTTCGTTCGTCGATTTAAGTGTGGCGTTTACTTCGACTATAGGCGGCGTATCAGTGTGATCAAACGTACTATAAAAAAATTAGACCATCTCCCACTAAAGGGAGCCATGTGGGGATGCGAAGCGGCGCATGGGTCGACTTAAAGTTCCGTTCATCACGGGCACCGTGCCCGATGCTAACGCGTCCTTGCAAGTGGAGCACACCATGAATTCACTCTAGGTGCTGTTGCTCTTACTCGTACCGCACTCTTGTTGGAGCACGCCACGCGGGAGCACGTGCGTTCATCACGCGCCTGCAGAATGTCGTTCTTCGACGCCATCACGTGATTACTGAGAGAGTGTAAGGGGGAGAGGCCACAGCGTCTTACCCAGCCCCTTACACAGGCCCGAACGCGCTAGCGCGTGCCAGCACACATGGTTCCCGAGCGGACGGTCACCAATGAAGGGACGGGCACAGCCCCGAGCAAAAGCTGCTTCGCATCTAAATGTAACGTCACGGGACCATTCTGTACTGAGGCTTATATTTGCGTTGGGAGCGGGAAACAAAGACATATGAAGGAGTTTAAAGCTTGATTGTTGTAGCCCGAAAACAGCACCATACGCGTCAAACACAAGAGAAAATCTTCCGGCAGCCAAGTTCCTTCTCGTCCAGCTTAACTTCGGTTCTCGCTTCGCTTCTCAGCAGAGAAGGCCACTTTCGAATCAGCGTTTCAGGAGTCGAAACAGCGACGATCGCTTATTTCCTTTTGCTCGCTATATCGCGCCCATGCCTGTTTGTATCCTTTTCTTCGCCCTTTTCGGCACCTTGCACCGTGCTCAACGCGCGCGGGCGAGTGGGGGCACATGCGGCGCCTCGAGATACAGCTCAATCTCGCCGTGGTATGTAAAGCACCCGACTCCTCTGGCTCCCGCGGTGAGCGCCGGAACGTGCGCGGTCGTCGCCACACGTGCCTACATCTCCCGGCTTGGCCGAGCTCGGGCGCTAAGGCTTGCAATGAATATGTATGCGCCGGAGCGCACTCGTTACCCGTAGCGGCGCGGGAAAGCGGTCGCCCAATTGATTTCTCCGGGGGATTCATGCACTCTATAGGTTCTCCAGGCTCCGCAAAAGCCTTTTTTCTTTCCCCTTCCGTCTACTCTCGCATGCCTGGCCAGCAAGCTTCTTCTCGTTGTTGTTGCTGCTTGTTGGATCGCGCTCGGCTCACCATTACCGCTGGCTCTCGCTGTGCTTGCACGCAACGGCAGGCGTTGGAGCGCATGATGTTCAGGCAGAGAGCGCAAGCCGCCTCGCATATGCGTAGAGCGCAATACGCCCGTAGCATAGTCGGTTCGTCCGCCTCGTAATGCTTCCTTTCTGCGCTCGCCGCAATCGGAATGGCCACGAAAAGATATTCTGCCGTTCATTTGCTATTTCCTTCTTTTATTTATGCGAGCCTTTCATCGCTGCAGAGCCTTTCGTAAATACGCCACGTTCTTCCCTTTTCTCCTCAGTTTTTCCTTCCTTGCCTGCCTTTCTTCCCGCCACTCGCTCTCCTTTTAATATTCTGCAGGAAGAACGAAGCGTGAGTGCCGCGCCCGGTGAAAGAGAGAGTAGGGCAAAGCGAATGCCGCGCTGCTTTCAACGATGTGCGCCTTTCTCTTATCCTCGGAGCTTTACTCTAGCGTCACGACGTATTCCATCTGCAGCGTGCAATCTCTCCTTCACCCTGCAGGTCATTGGAAAGGACGACTTGCACAGCCCGCTCCCAAGCGGCCTACATACGAGTAACGCACATCCATAGCATCGTTCTCTTATTCTTTTATTATTTTTTTACGTATTCGTGTAGCTCGGTGTCCGCCTGAACGCGCTCATTACCCGACCTCGTCCGCTCGCTGCCCAGCCCGCCTCATAGCTCCAATTACACCCACGCTTCCGTCCGCCCTCATCGGAAAGGTGGAACAAAGCCGCAGTGCTCTGCGGGATTAACACTGTATGATCGCGATTAATAAAAGGACAAAGAACGAAGTCTTGCCGCTGTTCTCGGTGCACTGACAACATATAGGACCGTGGCCTGTGCGCTCGGCTCTATGTAAAGCTCCTTGCACGCTCAGCTGCTCCGCCGACTAATTCGATGAAAGTTATCACGCCGTTAATTATCAAGGCGCGCAGTCTAGTTAGGAATCAGAGGACACGAATGCATTCAGCGGTTGCCATTGTACTCTTTACGCGCTCCCGTGCTTTCGTGGAATAAAGGGCAGAACGACATAAGAGACCTCGTTGTCGCACTTGTTTCAACTGTGTGTAGCAGTCACCTTTCGTTACATAGATAGCTTTTGCGTGCACTCTACTTTCGGAAACACTTGCTAAAGAGCAAGGTTACCCTTTTGATTACGGCTTCTGTAATGAAGGAGGCTTTCCGGGAGTCGGAGTACGGAGCCTTTGTACTTCTTCCGTCCCAGCCGTTGTATTTTCATGGGTCCTTTTTGTCCCTTGCTTTGTTATCGAGGTTAAAGTTACACCGCATTCAACAGACAACATTGTTGGATAAAGGTGAAGTGTACAGCACAGTGCAGTACGAGTGACCGGAAACAAAACGAACACGCCGTACTCAAAAGGGCGCTTCATGTATGCTGTTGCACTTTCCATCTTAAACCTGAATGTAATGGTTCGACGTAGTGGTTGTACATCCTTCATACTATTTTTTTTTCTTTCGTTTGAGAGGTGTTTTTTTTTTTTGTGCGCGAAAGGAGGCTGCTTGACGAAAAAGATTCCGGCAACAACACGCACTTGCCTTCGCTTATCCCAGGCGCATCGCCCCTTGCACGGTTAGGGATGAACGTAGCTGTAATGAAGCGATGCACAGATCATATAGGCAAATGCTGTAGCTTTGTTGACGCGTGCATAGCGTTACAGCATTATACGACTGAAAGATTAAAGTGAAGCTGGTCACGAACACGTGCGACCACCTAACATTACTAAACGTAGTTATGAGAGAACAGCGAGTAAAGCAAGGAGAATTAATGTGAAAGTAGATGCGGAAATAAGGGCGTGGCTGACGAGGAACTATGCTCGAGTTATTTAGCAATTTTTTGTTGTTGTTTTTTTAGGTAAGCCAAACCCGCTAGCTAGCTAGCTAGCTGAAGCCGCCGGCATATTCTCTAGGAGACACTGAAAACAGCCTGGTAGCTAGCGCATTCCATGTGCCGCTCCTTTCTCACCCTTCATATGAATGGGCAAAAGGGCAAGTGTGTGTGTGTGTGTGTGTGTGTGTGTGTGTGTGTGTGTGTGTGTGTGTGTGTGTGTGTGTGTGTGTGTGTGTGTGTGTGTGTGTGTGTGTGTGTGTGTGTGTGTGTGTGTGTGTGTGTGTGTGTGTGTGTGTGTGTGTGTGTGTGTGTGTGTGTGTCCTATAGTAGATGTTTGTCCGACAGTACAAACATCTTGCTTGTATCATGTAGTTCCACTGACACATTTTCTCCCGTTGGATCATTATCGCCTTTAAACGAACAAACAAATACTCACCCACTCCATACTGCAGAGGCTAGCAAAACATAAACAGGCTAAAAAGTTGAGAAGCAGAACTACGCAAAGAAATACAGCCTCACGTGTGAGGGCGCCAGTTGCAGTTTGACATAGCCTGCTGACGCGACATGACTCTGTAACCGCCGGACGTCATCTAAATGACTGCTGCAGCGCCAAGAAAGCCCGACATCCGAAAAAGTAAACTCATCCTCCGCAAAGGCGTCATGGTTTGTGCTCTCCTTGTTGAAGCAGTCTTTTGTGCGGAAGTCCCAGAAACTTCGCTTGCTCTGCACTTCAAAGAGAGAAAGAAATGTGCATTGAGTCTTTTCGCGATTTTTCTGTTTAGCCTCGGTGTAACGTTAGCGAGTCGTGCGTCCAGCCGCCAAACCAGGTGTCTGCGACTCTACCACGCCAATTCGGCGCACGTACGCTTCCCGATTCACATACGACCAGCTCCGGCGTGCGGTGGCAGGCGAGCGCTTCTTAGCACTCGCTGCATCGTGATCACACTGCTGAGGAGGACCGTAACATGAGAAACGAGCACGACGTTCCAGTACGCCGTGCCAAGAGCGTCCAAGTTCGTTTGAGTGGAATGAGCGTAGTGGTACACGTGCGTGTGAACGTGACAAGATGGACATGGAATACATACGAACCTAATCAAAGCTCGGAAGCACGCACTGTAGAACCTTCCTAGCGCGGCCCAAAATGCCTAACACCTTCCAGATAACTGCAACCTTGTTTCGTTACCATCGAAAAAGAAAACCTTGTACAGACCTTTTCAGCTCGACGTCACTGTTTCTGCAAACAGACACTGCAAGCGTGTCTGTTGTTTCAAAAAATATGCGTATGTGCGTATGTGTATGCGTGCGTGTGTGCCAGCGGCGTAGGCAGAAATTCTTTACGGGGGGCGGGGGGGGGCACCCCCTTGATCCCACGTGGGGTCCAGGCAGGTAAGTGTGGTCGAGTGTCATTTTGTGCTCTGTATGCCATGGCAGAAAAAAATTCCGGGGGGGGGGGGGGGGGGCACGGGCCCGGTGTGCCCCCCCCCCCCCCTGGCTACGCCACTGGTGTGTGCCTTTTTTTCGTCCATGTTTCTCATGCGCTTTTAGTTCTCTTCAAAAAATAGTCAGAGGAAAATTCGACGACCTTAGAGCGCCGGCAACACTACCAGCAACGTCATTATTTTACGTAAGCATTCGTAAAAGCCAGGCACCTCCGAAACGGTGATAAAATAAAATTTACACAAAGCTTAATAAAGTTTTCGAGGCAGCTGCTGATAGCGCGAGCTTGTCCTGCAAGGAGATGAGCAATAGGGTACCAATCGCTAGCAAAAAAAAGAGAAAGAACGAAAGAAAGACAGACTGCTTGCCTGCGCTTTCGAGAGAACAAAATAGGCACGATAAAAATTAGTGTGCCCAAAAGCATCAGCGAAAAGAAAACAAACATTAAATAGAGCACCAAGCTGCACGAAGTGCAAGTTAGTCGGCATCAGGAAGTCGGGAACAGGTTTACCCCTTTACCTCGAACAACACGCTGAGGATAGCGTCCCTTGGCACTCATCTCAAGCGGAGAGTGACTGCCCCTTTTATCAACACTGTACGCTGCAGCACAAGCAAATCTGTCTTTTGGGCGTTTGTCGCACTGTCAGGCACGGCAGTGACTGCCCTTTGCCATTTTGGTACAGGAAGCACTAGAGTTGATTGGGGAACTCAGCCGTGAGCAGAACAGCAGATTCTGCTCATTTGAAGTAAGGTGGATAGATAAAATACTCCAATGCTGAAGCTCACGCGCTGCCGAGTAATCTGGGTGAGCTAATACGTAAGTGTTATGAAAGGCATAGATATATTCGGTCAAATGTGATTAAGTTTTGTTTGGCGTCTTTCTAATTCAGTCGCAAGGTATTCCATGTTTACTTTGCAATTCCAATCGTAGATATTGCTAACGAAAGCCTCGCTGTAAAAAGGAAGAAGCGATAATAACGTGTTCGATAGGCAATTTACCATCGAACAGTAAGGTATCTATTTCAAGTTACATCAGTTCGCTATGCAACCAGTGACACTGTGCGTACACGAATTGTCCACCACTCTTCCGAACACAGTACTGCCCGTTGTGGTATTGAAGGACATCTGCGACGCAGATGTCATTGTTGATTAGAGATATTAATGCAGAAATAAAAATAGATTTGCGTCGCTGTTCGACCTCTTATCTCGCTAAACTTCGGGCATCAAAAGCCTCGACTCTCCGACCTCGTCTAAGGCTCAAAAGTTACTATAGACAACGAATTATACGCCCCATGTAACTGATATTGCGCAGACTTCAGAAGAACGCAGGTAAATGAAGAAAGTAGGAGGTCAGACGTGCATTATGCCAAACGTCAAACCTGTTCCAGCACAAGCAAACTGACATCGAGATGGGCGCACTCAGCATCGACTTTCGCAATCATCTTAGTTCAGGTTACTGAACATAATCTTGGTTAAGGTTACTTACTAAGAGCCACGGGCTTTTAGGGACGCATTTATGTGAACCTGCCGTAATGAGAAACGGAGCCGCCGCATGCCCTCAGCGCAGTTTCCGACTCTCCAGCCTGTTTCGTGTAACTCTGCAGTTCTTCTAGAACAACGCGCAACTTAAGGAAGAGTTCACAAAGGATTTCCGTGTTTCCGAGACAACTGCAACGACAACATCATTGAAAGAAAAAAAAACAGGACTTTCCTCGCTACGCACAGCGCGAAACAGCGAAAAGGCGATCTGGAAAAACAGACGTCCGACTTATTGCTTCCCTTCGTAGAAAGCTAAGCTCCATTTGCTTGGAGAGCGAAAGATTCCTTTCTCTCTATGTGGCTCTGTTTTCGTCTTCAATTGCGCCTCGTGGCCAGTCGATTCCGTCTTCGTCGATGGGATTTCTCTCGAGCTTTTCAGTATTTTCATTTGCTGCCTGAAATATGTTTTCTTGCTCTGCCTGTTCTTTGTTTTTCTTTCTCACGTACGCGCCTGAGGGAAGCGCTTGCCTTTGTTGTGTATTATTAATGCTTGTTCGTCCCCCACTGTTCTCGGGGCCGTTGCCAGAATTGGCGTGTGTATAGTGCTTGGGCGCGCGAGACGCTCTCCAGAAGAAGCGAAGAGCACAAGAAGCGCGTCTAAGCTGCCCCGCGCCTTTTGTCATCCGACTTTCTTCCACCGCCTTATCGGCCACTGCACGACCGTGTGTTGGTCCAGTGTTCTGTGCTCGTGCGGCCGCTCTTGCTGCCTCCGATTCTCGCGCTCTCGTTTCCTTTCGGGCCTCCCTCCAGCTATATCTGACCACCATGAGAATTTTTTCTGTAGGAGATGCTATTTTAAGATGCTTGCGACGGGTGATTTCCCAACCAAGGATCTTTCTATGAAATATTTTATGACAGAACAAAAAAAAATCCAGCAACCGCATCGTGAGAACAGAACTGATGACATTTAAATGCGCGGTTTATCATTTGGTGTATATTTAACGTACAAAGAGCGCTTTCAAATAAACTGAGAGCAAAGTTTTGAATAAGGCGGCAGTGTTTCCAAGGACTGCTCTTATCAACCCTCTATGAGCGCAGTAAGGACAAGAAGCGCTTACGTATAATTGCAGGTTGTGACAGCTCGAGTTTTAAAACTGCTTGTTCTAACCAAGGGGATACTTCACATTTCGGGAAGCATCTTTGTCTATAAAACACCTTCCCGGTTGCGGCGCTATTTATCTTTTGGAGTTAAGATTCTCAATCGACGCTTTTTGTCTTGTTTCTTGATCGCATGTATACTGTCCAGTATTAATGAAGTCAGCAAATAATGTCGATATACTTTATAGTCTAAAAAGTAAACAACATTTTTTTTCTTATACCAGCAGATTGCGTAGAGAAAAAAACATACACCCTGCGTCTACGTCATGCGTGTGCCGAGAGAAGGCACGAAATGTTCTTTCTCTCGATTGTTTGGCGCTTACTTGGATTTAAGTGGAGCACATTGAGCATTACTATGGTGATTCACTTCACACGTGACATTTAAGCGTACCTAATTAAGTTACGTACATTTCTGTTATTGTATCGTTTAGCTCGTTACAGAAAACAAATTATTATTTGACAAGGAAAACCTTTTTCAGTGCGCTTTTCTCAGCTTCACTATTCAGAAAACCTTTCTCAGTTTCTTCGCGCATTCTGCGCACTGAAAGCTTTTCCTTGTCAGGTATGTTGTACCAACCTGCCCAAGCACCACCTTGTTACAGAAAACAAAGCAAATACAAACAAATGATGCCTTAAAGAATGTTCAAGTTTAAAACAACCAGACAATTTCAATAAAACACAACACAACTGATAAAGAAATGGAATTGCCTGAATCGGCAATTAATTAAGAAAGAGGCCTCTTGCTGCATTTATTTTGCGGTTATCTTACCCGAAGACGTTTACACACTCTAGGCCACGGTGCAAGAAATACTTTAGGTGAGCGAACGACGCAGAGGGAGCGCTTGTTGGAGGGAGGCGGATTATGTTCTCGTTTTCCGCGTGCCGAGAGATGGCGCGCCGGACTGAGGACCGTGGCGGGCTGCTGGCAAATTCCGCAAAGCACCTCCGGCACGTGGGCGACGGTTTCCAAATCTGAAAAACCGAGTTATCACGCGATATCGACCACGCGACACGTCGCGCGAACGGCCCGTTTCGTCGCTCGTCGCTGTGCTGGGAATTTTCGCGCATATGGGCTTGGCCTTCACAGTTCAAGTGCTACGCTAGCCGTGCAGTGCACGCACTTTTTCTTGTTGCTGCCGTTGTTTTTTGAGCTTGCTTTTGAGAATGTCATATAGTGGCCAAGTGTTATTGCGCTGCGGAAGAATAGGCAAGTGCCTTGTGCCCTTTTGCAACAGTGGCTAGAAATCTTGCAAAGAGAGTTTTGCGCTTTCACGCCGGCAGCACGCGAAGAAAGGCTTCAGGCATGGGGACGTGTGATATCACGAAAAGACCGCGTCTTATTAGAAGACAACGCCTACTTATTTACCTTAAATGTGACAAGTTATCGTGCAACACCGATTCTCACACCGTCCTCGCGAGCCTGGACGCTAGGTTGTGTAGCTTCTTCTCAGTGATATAAAAGCTTTACCTGGGATTTACTTAAGTTCTTCAAAAACAAAGCCCCGTAGGACCGGGACGCTCTTTTAATAAAGTGAAACCAGCATTGTCATGCGTTTCTTTAATCCTAGTTGCGATGTTTAATATCACAGGACTCACAGAAATCAAAAGAAACGGGATATTCCTGCATTCCGCTCGTTTCGAAACGGGCCCGGTGTGCCCCCCACTCCTCTGGCTACGCCACTGATTGCAACCACCGCAGTTGTTTATTCAGCTTCAAGAATGTTAGCTGTAAGGTTCGCGTTTGACTCGCCGTGGTGGTCTAGTGCTTATGGTGCTCGACTGCCGACCCAAAGTTTGTGTGATCAAATCCCGGCCGCGGCGGCCGCATTTCGATGGAGGCAGGATGCTAGAGCCCCGCACGTTAAAGAAACACAGGTGGTCAAAATTTCCAGAGCCCTCCACTACGGCGTCCCTCATAATCATATCGTGATTTTGGGACGTAAGTCCCCAACAATTGTTACAACTATTATTAAAGTTCTCGGTTGTTTATAAAAAAGACTGCACTTTTTGTTTAAATTGAAGTCCCAAGTTTCTGTTGCTAATTTGCTTATTAAGTACCACAGAAATGTTGTTCTCTACCAACTGGCTTCACACCGGCGGCGAGACCTTCGGTTCCTCCATGGTGCCTGAAACAACCAATCATCAACCTGACAATACCAGGCGTCCAGAAAAAACAAGATCTGTCAGCCCCAGCTCTTAAACAGCTCGCTTTACTTCTATTGTACGAGAAGTATCACGACTCGACTCACATCTACACCGACGGCTCCGTCCTACCGAGCAGTTCAAAACAGCGGCGGTCGTGATTCCAACGATCGCCACAACTATCAAGTTCAGGACGGCTCACCCAACAACATCGACGGCAGCAGAGCTCACAGCGCTTCGCGCCGCGCTGCTTTTCATTAACGATCAAATGATAAAAAGGTGGACGATTTTCTGCGACTCCAAGGCGGCACTGCAGTCTCTACTGTCGACCATACGCCGCGGTCCGCACGAACAGTTGGTATTTGAGACTGCCGAGATGTTCCACCACCTCACCGAGAAAGGACACTGCATTACTTTTCAATGGCTACCAAGTCACTGTGGGATTATCGGCAATGAACGGGCCGATCAAGCTGCCCGTTCAGCCCATACAGAGGACCGCGACCTGTCGATACCTCTTTCTAGGACAGACGCTGCTCGGAAGCTTTGCATGCTCGCTCGCCAATGCACCATGTCAAATTGGAATGAGCCACATTTCATGCATGCACGACTACACTCCTTTGATCCCACGTTAAGCCTTCGACTGCCATCAAGACTTCGCCGAGGTGACGCTACCGTTCTGTATAGATTATGGCTGGGCGTCGCGTTTATCCATGCATATGCATTCCGCATAGGGATGGACGACACCACCGCCTGTGAACACTTCGGCAACGAAGAAACAATTCGGCATGTTCTGTGTGACTGTCCGAAGTATCGCACACAGAGACAATCTCTTTGTCATGCTCTCAACAAGATAGACAACCAGCCTCTATCTGAAGAAAGACTTTTACGCCGTCGTCCGGACATAACGTCGCAGAAGAAGGCTTTACAAGCACTACTAGCCTTCCTGCGATCCACTGGCCTGTCAGAGCGCCTCTGAGCGGAACGCTCTTGTGTGTGTGTGGTTGTGATTGTTTTTTTTCTTATTATTTATTTTCTCTCTCTCGCGTTCAACCCCCTATTCCCCAACCCCAGAGCAGGGTAGCATACCAGATAAAAACTTCTGGTTAACCTCCCTGCCTTCCTCTGCCCTTTCTCTCTCTCTCTCTGTACAGTGCCTTTCACTTTTTATCTAATCACTTCGTTGCCCGTAATCGGCTATGTATGCTGCATTTGCAGTACCGCTGGGGCAATGCCAACTCTGACTAATCATTTTAGCACTATCGCGCTTTCTTGGCACAAATATGCTAGAAATATTCCTTCTAAAATCACTCCTCTCCTCACACCGTAATGAACTTCGATTGGCGCTCTGAAAGATAGCGCCCAAGATGTGAAGGCGTGTCTTTCTGCCTCTCTCTCTCTTTCTTCGGATTCTTGAAGCGATCTTCAAGAATCCGAAGATGGAGGAGATACAATGAAGACGTCACGCATTTTTCGCATAAGGCCTCTATTTTTACGAGAAGTTTATACTGTATTGATATTTCGCAAGGTCCATTGGCCCTTGATATGATAAATACACTTCCCAACGTGCAAGGACTTATCTCTTGCGCCATAGAGGTAAAAAAAAAACTTTCAGAGCCACAGCAATAAATATGTTGCGTGAGACGTTGTCCAATTATTCCGCTTTAATGAAGCTAACTTGAATGTCCACTTTCGCCAGTTATGATGTTTCTTCGTTTCATGATTTCTAACAGGCGCAGACTGTCGCCGACAGGGCCTTATGCCCGCTGTTTCCAGAGCATACAGCGTTCGCAAAAACTATTGGGAGCGCTGGAATGCCAGTAATATTCCGTGTAGTCACTGCTTGAGGTCCTGCGTCACGACGCCCGCCGGCAAAGCGAACGTGCGCGTGATCGCATGGAGGCTGGCTTTTCTGCGCAGCAGCTGCACCTGCAGTGGAGCGGACCTAACAAGGGGCGGAGCGGCGTGGCGGGAAAGCGCGCCTTTTCTAACAATGCAGGCGGAGCAGGTAATCAGGGCACCGGAGACAGCGTGCCAGCTCGCCACGTTCACGGCACGCTGATTGCTCGACAGCAGCCCCTCTCCTATGCGCGGAATTATTAAGGGACCGTCCGCCGGAGGCTTTCCGTCTCCCTCATTATTTTCTACCGGCGCAATGTTTTTCGCAGCGGCAAACAGCGAAGAAAGGCGCTGTCCGTCTAGATTTTGCTTTCTCTGTTCTTTCCTAGCGTGACTGCGCACCCCGGGGCAGTCCGCTGCCTTCCTTCACTCGCTGACTTTCGATCCGTGCTTCGAACCGGTACACCCATCAGGATACCCCATAGAGCAAGCCACAAAGCCCGAGACAACAATGCATGTTGCATGCTTCCCTTCCCTGCGTGCTTTTCATTTGTTTCTTACGGTGCAGCAGTGGGCGGGTGGCCAGCTTCCTGCCCACTGACAGAACAATGACAGCGACCGCAACAACCTCATGGGGCACATAGCCCCACACGGCTCCGCGTCGCTCCGCACGAGGTGCCCGTGTGTGGCCGAACAGCAGTGCGGCCCCGATGCGCAAGCGGGAGGCGGCTCCGCGGACGGCGTGAGCCGTGGGGAACACAGGTAGACTCTTCGCGGATCCCGCTGCTCATCGATGTCAGGCATTGTATGCGAGCGCGCCCGCCTACCTGTGTGTTTATTTTGTGCCGGTCCCGAACACGCGCTACGGCGAAACCGTAGCGAAACCGTAGCAGACTGCGGCGGCACCCGTGCCACCGAGCATCCTGAAACAGCATTCCCACCTCCTTCTGTGTGCCGTGAAACCTCATCGTGTTCCTATGCTTGCGACTGTGCTTGTTTTACAAGTCGCACCGATCGATTCCTTTGACGAGCATGTATCTGCGTTTCTTCTCTAATGTGAAAGGCGCTGGGCGTGCTTTCCTGGTTACCTATTACCTCGTAGAGTTAAATGGTGCTCCCACAGCACAGCGTCATCCTCCTTTCGTGGTTCCCAGTTTACCAGAATTACGGGTGACGAAACGTGCGTCTGGGGATCGGAATTCAATTTTTATACCCATCCAGTTTTTAACTTTTTCATTCTGCGAACCAAGTGGTGTTAAGAAAGAGAGCGAAGATAGAAACTTCATGTATGCCTGTTTACGCTGACATGTTAGGTTAGGTTTAATGTCATTCTTATTTGCAGGCAGGTCTGCCTGCATTTTATTGCATTCATTAAAAGCTAACGGAAAGTCAAATTCACAAAGCTTTTGGTTCGCCGTAACGGCTTATCATTTCGGGAACGGCTTTCCTCGTTTTATCCGGCTGTCATCACGGCACGACACCGCATACATTGCAAAATAAGCTTCATCAGAAATTTGTAAAAATCTGCAATAAAGTGCAACTTTTTCAACCATGTCATTCTCATAAAATGCTGCTATCGGCATCTGGATTCGACTTATGGTCCTTGGCAGCTTATTGCTCCTTCTGTGAGGCTGCTAGTCTTGGAACGATGTCTTCACCCAATATTCGAGAGGTCTTATTTTGACTCCAATGCATATGAGCGCGTTACAGGAAGGTCCCGCTTTTGCATTTACTGATGGGCCTTCAACAAATATTAGCCGAAAGACTCACTTTCTTTTATATTCCGGCTTATTGTTCTCGTAGATGTTATCGGTTATCTGATTATCTGACGAGACGTCAGCTACAGCCCCAGAACTAAAGCGCATTGTACTCTAGTTCAGACGTACTCCTACACCGCTTAGGCTTTTTGTAGGCCCATATCCCTTTCTTCCTACGTTGCATAAAGAAAACGGCATCATCATGCTGCAATGGCAGCTCATTTTGGGAAGCACCACACTGGTTGCCGTGAACAATACAAGCACCGAGAGGTCTTTCGCATTGCCCTCTACTCTTCAGATGGGCACGCTTCCCCAGTTTAAAAAGTGCTTGGAGCCTATAGTTGTCCCTGACCCTCCCCCCCCCCCCCCCAACACACACGCGTATGAAAGCATTAATAAACTCTCAAACCCCTATGTAATTTTCTCGTGAACAGTGACGATAAATATTTTGAAAATAGTAGTGCTCACAATTTTCTTTTGATTTCCTCTGTGCTCTCAGGACTTGTTCATAATTTTCTTCTTGTACACACATTTTAGAGCGCAGCTCTTAGGCTCCCGTTCCTGCGTTGAGTGGCGTCGGCGTTGGCGCCGGCGGCGTAACGGATAGAGCGAACGCGGAGTCTGTCGGTGTCATGAACCACTGGCCTCTAACCTCGCTTTATTCCTCCGTCACGTGCGCTTGCCCCTCGGTCGGAGCTCGTGCGCATGCAGGGCTGGCACGTGCACTGCGGCTGGCTTCGCTTGTCGTAACGGGGCTGTCGACATTTCGCTTGGTTCGCGACGCCTGCAATGAACAGAGTGGTGTGCGTAGCACTCGAGCGCTGGCAGTTTCTGTGCCAGTATGTAACGAATGTTACGTTGCCACAACTGCGGATAGCCAAAACTTCAAACACAGTTGGCATTACCCAACACGAAACTGCGCTCAGAATTCGCATTAGGTAGTATCGTAATCGTCGGGGAATTTTTTTTTTTCATTATTCTTGTCATGGTTCATTAATTTGATTTGTCAGACATTTGTTATTTCGTTATCAGGTTTTGACAGCGGTTTCTTATTTCGTTGGGGCTTTTTTGTTCTGGTTTTGTTTTTGTTTTTTGATAGGATTTGGGTGTAGCTGGCCCTTTCCGTGACCACGCTTCCAATGTTGAATAAATACTATTAACTCATTCAACGTGCGAGCCTACCTCGTAAATATGAGCCTTTGGTCCGCAATCCCTGAACAGTTTGTCCAGAGACCGTGTGGTGGCTATTAGAGATTGCTAGCGTGACCGCTCGTTGAAAACATTCACCAATGAAATGTTTTGTTCGTGAATTCGACCACAATTTTTTTCTTTCACGCTACTCAATTGTCCTTCTGTCTAGGATATATTGCTGTACAGCCTACAATTACAGGTTCATTACATTTTTTACAGCTGTACTGCGCCTATTGTCATCGTATAAATTGTAAAACCTGAATGACAGTAGTCACATTTATAGCGCGGAAGACCCAGCTTTATTACTATAACGCAGCACCGGCTCTGCTGTCCAGATGTCTTAGAAACCCAAACTCTTACGACTTCAGCTGAACTTGTGCACTATGCCGCTTGCGTGTGGGCGCGCTCCGAAAGAGGCGAGCATCGTACTCGCGTGCCCGGGTAAGGGAATGGCAACCTTTTAATTCCAGCCAGCCCCGAGCGGGGATTCCCCCGCCGCCCTCTGTCGTATGCTGCACTGGCAAGCTCGCCGTCTATGGGCCTCGTATATGGCGCGTGCAGCGGCGGTGCTCGTAACGGAAGCACGGGGAACTCGCTCGTTTACGACGTGGTGGAAAGACTGCTGTAAAAATGAGGCCCTCTGAGCAGACTCTAGGATCACGCCTTCGCTGTCCGAGACCTCGACCGTCATTTGCGGCCGCTAACCCCAGGTATCGGCACAGCCCAGTCGGAAGACCTGTATTGCACCCTCAGGTCGCTTCTCTTCTCTTCGATTGTAAACCAGAGCCCGTTAGTCTCGCGCATCTTGCGGCAGAATTCACTACGTAACCTGCCTGTGCAAAGTTTGCTCAGACGAGCTAGAGACAGGATTAATGCACAGAAAGTTCGATCGTACCTTTCTCCGCCTTTGGCGCACAAGATATTCTCGGGTGCCTCTCGAGTTTTTCACAAAGAAAGTCTATTGAATTTGTTTGGCGACCGTTAGAATGCACGTCATGTAGTGAGCATACGCTATGGCGTCAGCCCTATAGCTCCTGCGTCGCTTCGACAAATAACACATCAATCTTGCAATTAATCTGCATCATAATGCAAAGTGACAGGGTGAATCGAGCAGAGCATAATTCTCACAATTCGGGCCGACAAGGTGCACACGCGCGCTGTCGTTCGTAATTCGGAGCTCCAGCTGTATCGGGCGCAGATAAATGTAAATTACCCGCGACGCGCCTACCCAGCTTCCATCATTTCAAGATATATATATATATATATATATATATATATATATATATATATATATATATATATATATAGAGAGAGAGAGAGAGAGAGAGAGAGAGAGAGAGAGAAGAGAGAAAACTGGAAAGCTTTCTCCAGTTTCTTAAATTCTGCGAGTGAATTTACTGAGGAGTTGTATTTTGGTCTCACGCACGCTAATGACATGTGCGGCTTCATGATATTAATAAAGAACACACAAGAACGCATCTGGCGATGAATTGCGCCTCTCCTTAGGGTGCTTTGAGAGCACCGAGGTGATCCAATTTCCTCCTTCGAAGGCGGGAACAACACGTGCGCTCGGGAGTTTGGTCGATTGCGCAAATCATTTCCTCGCTACATTCGAGACCGTAAGAGAGGCGAGGAATTCGCTGACTGCACTATCTGGCACAGACGTGCGATTGACGTGCTACCAAGTTTCTCCTGCGGCCCAGCTCCTCCCGCCACTAATTACGTGCAGCAGAGCTGAACAACTGCAGCGGCCACTGCAAATGTAGAGAGCTCGCGTATACGAAAGATAGCCGTCTGAAAAGAGCACTACAAAGCACAGTGCGAACAGTTTTGTCTCTCTTGGCAACTGCGCACGTCAATGGGGATGCTTATGTGCGCGCCAAACCATTGACACGTGCGACCGTTTGCGTTTCTTTCTCAACTACGTGCCGTAGCCAAGGCTGAAAACTCCACCCGACCGCCTCAGTCCAGACTATAGTGCGCTCGCCTCACGTACAACGCAGGCGCGAGACGATATCACAGCGACAACTGCAGCAACAACAACAAAAAAGAGGTACATGTAAGCAGAGGCGCTGATGGTGCATTGTTTTCGCGGACTTTCACGTGGACGTTTCAGGGGAATGCGTGGTTATCGCTTTTACCGACTGGATTAGGACACTGTTCGACAAGAGGTTTGCCCGTAAGGTTAGGTTAGGTACCCGTAAGGGCTAGGTTTGCCCATAGTCACAACTTCCTTTTATCTAAGTGTAACACCAACTATGACAAAATGACATCCTCCCTCGCAGCGATTAAATTATGGAATAACTTACCTTACATACTAAAATCATCATCATTGCATACATTAAAATATGAACTTAAAATTTTCATCTTGTACAATTAGGTTGCCAACAATAATTATTTCTTATGTAAAAGTGCATACATAATTAACTTCGAAAAATGTTTGTAAATTTAGTTTATATTTTATAGTGTGCTCATATACATGTATAACTCATTCTTATGTAGTCGTTCTATTGCACTGAATCTGTTTTTTACTAGTGCGTTCACTATTCACTTACGTTTGCATTGTGTAATTTTAACATACTGTAATGATTAATCATTTCAACGTTCTGGTTAACCGAAGGTCCCACTGCAGTCACTCGACTACGGGACCCTCGTCTGCATAACCATGTACTTTTGTACTTGAAAGAAATAATAAGCTGAAACTGAAACTGAAACAGCAGGCTCAGTCTTCTTTGATTTTTTTTTTCAAAAACTTTTCACAATATTAGCCTATAGAAACTCTTTTTTCTAAGTTTTGAAATTTTGGCATTACTAGTCCACTTTCGGAAGTTAAGAATGAAGTGTCAGAAGAATAACAACACAACAAGGTTTGTCCAATGACATCCTCTTGCCTTAAAAGTCACGGGAAATGGAAAACAAAGCTCCGGTCCTTGTGCCATTTCCAATTCAAACAACCTAGAGTCCCGTATAAAGATGTTGAAAACGTATTTTTTTCATCGATATAGTATAATTATCAGCTTCTTGAAATCGCTGTCTTGTTCTTGAGGGCCCATTTACGTTTTAACAGCATCTATTATTGTGTCATTTCATTTCATTCCAGCACTTGCTGAAAATTTGCGTTAAGAAATTCTTATTTAGGCCCTTCCACAGTTTGTACTTTCCGGTCTATTCCTTAAAATGTACCACCTTGATCTATATATTTCATATGCATTTGTTAAAAAATTGATTGATTGATTGATTGATTGATTGATTGATTGATTGATTGATTGATTGATTGATTGATTGATTGATTGATTGATTGATTGATTGATTGATTGATTGATTGATTGATATCGGGATATAAAAATAACTTGGTAAGGTAGCTAACAGAGAGTCCAAGTGTGGTTAGCATTAATGTCGCCATTCCTTCATCAATATATGCCTCCTGCTTAACTGGTCCCGGCCGCGTGCGGAATCCATCTTAATTAATATTATTCGAGTCGCCTGCATCTCCCATGTGGTATGTGGTGCCCGCGTCCCTGCTTCGTAAACAGCTTGGTGGGCAAGAGCCGCGCTGAAAGGTGTGCACCGTGGATAAGGAGCTGAAGGCGCGTTGAACTGCAGCCGCTGTTCTGCACAGAATTTTTAGGAGCCAGCCGTATCGAAGATCGAGCGGTATAGGGCGGTGCCATGTTAGAGCTAGCTCGGCAGAAGTGGCGCAATTACTGAATGCCCAAGTTCCCCGAGCCGCCAGCCGCACTCCCCTATCCATCTTCCCGCCTCGGCGCCGCGTCATGGATTGCGGGCCGCGTCGCGTCGGCAAGCGCCGCGACTTACATGGATATCTGGGACGCTGGCCACACCGTATAACTTGACGGCTGGCCCCGCGCTCCTGTGTGCCTAATAAATATCCTAGCGTTCAATAATTCTTCGCTGAGGCTGTGATAAGCACTCTTCGCAGTCACTCTCGGCACCAGTGAAGCGACAATATCTGCCCGCGCCGTGAGCTCTCGACGGTCTTCAATTTGCTGCTTATGTGCAGAATACAATAGGAAGACTAAAACCTTACCGCATTAATTTGAAGAACACGAGCTTTATGTCTCACTTCTATAGGTTTATATGCGTATGTAAACTTTTTCTGGCCATTTTGCTATTCAGCTCACCGAAGCCTGACTACTACCGACTAGTTGTTGCGTGCTTTATGTCTGGTGCCAAAATATTATTTTTCTACAGAATGAAAACCTTCGAGAACATTACGAAACAGGTCGAAAATACTTATATAGTAAGCGTAATTTTTGTTTTTTTATATGTTTTTGTCCTCATTGACTATCGGTTAGGACCATCACCATGCGTTATTATTTTAAAGGTGAAGCTTTCCTTTGCCCCTTCACTCCACATAGCGCGTGCCGGCTACAGTACTAACTGCTGCCATGCCAAATGGGTAGCCGCAGACCCATTACCATCGTCATTTACCCAATACTAACTGCCGCATCAGTGACTACGTGGCTACCCAATACTCGTTTCCCACTATTGCACTAGCATTTCGCCGCTACTCATTACCCGCTAGTTTCTGTGCGACGTTATGTGTGACGCCGCCGCGGATTTCTGGATCTCGTACCATTTTGTAAACGCATATGCAACGAAGGAACAAGTTACCAAGAGAAGCAGCCAAGCGTGGAGTTATGTTCTGACGCCTGAAAAGACATAACAAACTAATGGGACCAAGGCACGCCCTAAATGTGGGAGCCATAAGACAGCCGCGTGTGTACCTGTTGCAATAACACTTTTGTTACACGCTGCGAAATGCGATGCACAACGCGAGCGCACGCGGGCTCGTAAACACGAAACGGAACAACGATGCCTGGCGCCCATAAACAGCGAGAAGCCTGGTGGGACATTACTCTTAGAAGCGGTAGAATGACGCTTGGCGGCGTTTGCATAGCGCTACTGCTAGAGGACGGACGTGTTTTTCGTGGGCTCCGGAATGACAGCGTCAGATAAGTGCTTTTTTTTTTTTTGCATGATTCGAGCTTGTTTTTTTAGTTAAGCCACTAGATTGCAGCTTAATAGAGCTTACAACTTTGTGCTGTTGGTACAAAGTGGTGTGACAGTCGCTTCGGGTGTTTTTTTTTTTTTTAATATTTGTTTTTTTGGCCACCACGTGGCTGAAAGGTGCACAGGTGCTTTGAAGTGTAACATACTTGCGGAGTTTTGTGATATCATTTGGCTTTAAGTGTATCTAATCTGCCGCGTGAATGCTCTATAGCCATGGTCAAAAAGACCGTAAAGTGTTCAGGATGCGGAATGGGGCGGAAAATAGAGGTTTGTGAGGATGAGACGACAGAGAGAGCTGACGCCAAGTGTAAGCAATGCGAGTTAGAGGCGAAGATGGAAATAATGATGGCCGCCCAGAATGAGCTCAAGGTGAGAATCTCCGAGCTGGAGAAAGCGGTAGCGACAGAGCGGGAAAAAAACGATGGCTATGGCGGAAAGGCTTAAGTCAGCCGAGGAGGGATTGGCAAAGGTAGCCATGCCAGCAAATGTAGCCATGCCAGCAAATGTAGCCACGGGGAACAGGGAAGCAGGCGACAGCGGGAAAAATGGGGCATCGACCCCCACAGTGGTAGGCGCGAAGGGGGAAACAGGTTTGGAAAAGACAGGTGCAAGGGACACAGGACCCACCTTCCGCGAAGTAGTCTTGGGAACGGGAGGGGACAAAACAACAGCAGTAGCACGCGCTAGTAACAGGTGCAGTGGCCAGGTGCGGGAGAGTCCACCAGAAAAGTCGGATCACGTGATAATCGCCGGGGACTCGAACTTAGCTACATGCGCAGAAGCAGTCAAGGAAAGGGTGAGAGGCGACAACGAGTTTTAATAGGAAAGTTCCCGGGCCATAGGCTGGGATCAGTGATGAGACAAGCTAACGCAAAACTCGCAGCTAAGTCTAATGGACGTAACCTCGTGATAATCGCGGGAGGTCTAAACGACGTCTTGAGTAACGAATCAGCCGAACTAGCGACCACATTGGCGAAAGGGGTCGATGACATGCGCGCCATTTCCCCTCAGGTGCAGATAGTGGTATGCACAATACCGGAGGTACCGGTGCGTGACGGCAACCTGCAAAGAGCGGTTGTCGACGCAAACAAAGAGATATGGCAGATGAGTAGAGAGAAAGGCATCGAGGTAGTGGAAATAAACAGAGAGGTGCACAGGTGGGGTGGTTTTTCGAAGAGACGGAATACACTTCGATAGGAGGCTTGGCCATGAGGTGGGTTGGCGTCTTGCAGGACGCGCAGTAGCTTTTTTGGGGGGCACGCGGGCCCTTCGGTGCCCATGGTAGCTTGTAATGAGGAAAACAACCAGGGGGACTCTTTGACAGGTAGTATAGCGAAAAAACAGAGAAAAGGTAAAAGAAGGGAGAAGGCGCGTGTTGCAATTAGTTACATTAACATGCAGGGTGGCAGAAAAAGGCAAAATGGTTAGAGATTGAGGGACAGTTAAACAAGGAACAGATAGGTGTTTATGCGGTTACAGAAACACACCTTAGAGACTTGGAAGAACCACCACATATTGAAAATTATGTTTGGGAAGGATGTAACAGGATCACATCAGAAAGGAGAGGTGGGGGGGTTGGAATGCTAATTCATAGCAGAACAAAATGGGAGAGAGTGAAACAAACGTGTTCAGAGCACATGTGGGTTTCGGGCACAGTAGGTGGAAAGAAAACGTGGCTAGGTGTAGCTTACTTGTGGACAGGCAATAACTGCAGAGAAAAGAATCTGGAGATAGTGAAATGCATAAGCACCGATATTAAAGAATTTGGTCATGATGCCGAGATAATCCTTCTAGGGGACATGAACGCTCACATTCATGACCTTGACGGATATTCAGACACCAATGGCAAGTTATTGCTAGATCTCTGCGAGCAACATAGTCTTGAGATAGTTAACGTGGGGCCTAAGTGTGAGGGGCAGATCACGTGGGAAGTCAGAAACAGGCAATCGAGCATTGATTACTGTCTCATGACAGAAGGAATATATGACAAACTTAGAGAGATGAGAATAGACGAAGAAGGCATTAACAGCTTGGGTAGTGATCATAAACGCATAATATTACAAATGGGATATAAAACTGAAAATAAGAACATAGAATCAAAGTTTGGCAGCTCGTATCTAAATGACAAACAAATAACAAATATAGCCGCAAGAGTCGAGGAAAAAGTAGACGAACTACCAGGCAAAGACTGGAAGTATAGTGAGCTGCTACATGTAATCACGAAAGAAATGGAAATAGAGAAGAAAACTATTTGTTGGAAAGGAAAGAAAAAGCCAAAAAGTTGGTGGAACAAAGAAATCCGGGAAGCGATCGAGATGCGACGTCAGGCATCACGGGAGCACAGACAGGCAAAAAAGGAGAAGCGGCCACAGGACGAAGTCAACCAAATATGGGAAATATATTTAGAGCAAAAATCCATTGTGCAGAAATTAGTCGAGGCAAAAATTAAAGGTGAAAGTGAACGCTGGATGACAGAGATTCGCGAAAAGAAGAAGGCCGCGCCTAGGATATTTTGGAGCCACCTAAAAGCGCTGGGTAGGAAGTCTGTCACAATGCAACAACATATGGTAGATGAAGGAGGAAATAAATTGGAAGGATATGAAGCGCTAAGTTACATCCGAAAGATAACGGCAGATTCGTTTAAAAAGGTCCCCCAGGGGATTCCCCCGGTGAGTAAAAGTACGCAAAGGAGTGCAACCGACGAAGATGTAGTACTAGAGAATTTCAATTGGAAGAAGGCCGAAGGAAAAATTCCTAAGCGCACTACTCCGGGCTTAGATGGGGTTCCCGTCAGCCTCATTAACGAACTCGGACATAACACTAAAGAAGCACTGCTGAAAGCCGTAGAAAAGTGCTTACAGGAGAGGGAAATACCAGACAGTTGGCGAAAAAGTAGAATGAACTTAATCTATAAAGGCAAGGGAGAAAAGGATAACATTCGCTCGTATAGACCGCTAACAATTACACCGGTGCTATACAGGTTGGCGATGCAGGCAGTAAAATTAAAAATAGAAGCGTGGGTAGAACAAAATGATATTTTGGGAGAACTTCAGAATGGATTTCGAATCGACAGGCGGTTAGACGATAATCTGTTTGTTCTTACCCAGTGTATAGAAATATCTAAAATAGAAAACAGGCCCTTATACGTAGCTTATCTAGATATCACCGGGGCGTATGACAACGTTAATCAGGAAATTTTGTGGGATATATTGAAGGAAGTGGGCATAGGTGACGACTGTGTACAGCTTTTGAGGGAAATATACCGAGGAAATACAGTTTGTATAGAATGGGAAGGAATAAGTAGCAAGGACAGCGTTGAAATTAGCAAGGGGCTGAGACAGGGATGCCCTTTGTCCCCGCTGTTATTCATGCTGTACATGGCGAGGATGGAAAAAGCGCTAGAAGGTAGCAACATTGGATTTAATTTGTCACACAGACAGGTCGGAGCGATGGTTGAGCAGAAGCTTCCAGGTCTATTTTATGCTGATGATATTGTCTTATTTGCGGACAGTCAAGATGATATACAGCGACTGGCAGATATATGCGGAAGGGAGTGTGAGGCTCTAGGACTACGATTTAGTGCAACAAAATGTGGATTGATGGTATTCAATGATCACGGAGACCATACGGTATTAATACAGGGCCAAAAAATACCGAGGGTAAGCGAGTACAAGTACCTCGGAGTATGGGTAAATGAGGGGGATAGATATATGGAGGTACAAGAGAAAGCATCGGTAGCAAAGGGAAAGAGGAATGCTGCAATTATGAAGCACAGAGCTTTATGGGGATACAATAGGTACGAGGTGCTTCGAGGGCTGTGGAAGGGTGTGATGGTTCCGGGGCTTACATTTGGGAACTCAGTGGTGTGCATGAAGTCAGAGGTGCAATCAGGAATGGATGTAAATCAAAGGACGGTGGGCCGCCTCGCGTTGGGCGCTCACGGGAAGACGACAAATGAGGCGGTAAAGGGTGATATGGGATGGACAGGCTTTGAAGTGAGGGAAGCGCAGAGCAAAATGAGATTCGAAGAGAGGCTGAGGAAAATGAAGGAGAGTAGATGGGCAGAGAAGGTTTTCAGGTATTTGTATAGAAAAAGCGTTGACACGCAGTGGAGAAAAAGAACCAGGAGGCTCACCAGTAAATATACGGCTGGCAGTGCGGGCGATATGGCAACAAGGAGCATTAAGCGGAAGGTCAGAGAGGCGGAGAGGACTTATTGGATGACAGCGATGGAAAAGAAGCCGGCTCTGAGTAACTACCGAAAAGGAAAAAACGAAATAAGGAGGGAAAGGTTTTATGATAATTCAAGGGGAAGCGCTTTACTGTTTGAAGCAAGGTCGGGCTGCCTTAGAACGCGTAGTTATAAAGCGAGATTTAGTAACGAAGAAGAACAATGTACATGCTGCGGGGGAACTAAGGAAACGATGGAACATGTACTGATTGAATGTGGCGATATTCACCCAGGTATACGTGTGGGCACGAGTCTACATGAAGCCTTGGGTTTTAGGGACAACAATGGAAAGCTGAACACGTCCGCGATAGAAATAAGTAAGAGACGGTTAGAGTATTGGTGGCAGAAAAGTAGAGATAAAGAACAAAAATAAATAATGGCGGAAAAATAAGGTCATTCTGCCTTAAGAGGCAGAGAGATGGACCGTGAATTTATATTTTTTGGTAGAATAACATAGATTTAATCAATGTAGATAAGGTATTAGGCCAACATGAAACAAGGAAGCTTTTTTTTTCTTTTTTTTTTTTTCTTCGAGCCTGGTGGCAGACATGTCACCGCCCCGTTTTAAAGGGGACGCTCATAGCATCCATCCATCCATCCTTTAACATTTGAGTGAACATCAAACGAAGGCTCTGTTTAACACCGGCATGTACGTGTGCGCGGGATCCGCGATTTCTCTTTCTCTCTCTTTATCTTTGTCCATTATTGACAGAGAGCTGGAATTGCTCTTACGCAAAATTTTCAGCTAATTTTGAAGCTATACTACTACTACCGAAGGTGGTCGACCAACGGCTAAAAAAAAGAAAAATATACACGAGCGATTTTTTTTTTCTTTCGAATTCGGCCCAATGTCTTTATTCTACAGATCACTGAACGCTGTGTTATATGCCGCAATGTGTCATATAACAATTCGCAAAATTCTGTTGTTTAAGCAATGTTTATTTTATTCGCCGACTTTCCTTACTGTAAAATATTCGTTATCGCTTTTTACCGGCGTCTTACGAACAACGCTTATAACTTACAAGCTACTTTGTCTGTAGGCTTCCTAGTGTGGATGACTGGTCCGACCACAAGTAAATATGGTGACATTTTCAGCCACTGTTGGCCTTTGAACAATATATTCAAAATAAAGAATTTGGATTTGAATATGACGTGATACAAAGCGGAATTGATTCTTTACCGTATGAATATACCTATATTGTCTTGTAATAATTGTTCTTTTTTTCCATAAAGCTGTCGTTCAGGGTTTTAAATGTCTAGGTGAAAGAAAAATGAAGAAAGCGCTTGAGGGAGCGTAAATAGCCTTTTATTGATACATAATATGCACCGACTAGTCCAACGGCAACTACTAGTAATTAAACGCAGGTTTTTACCTTTGGCTAGAGTTGAGCGAGATAAAGGCAACAGTTTATACAAATCACGTGAACGCTGCACAAGGCATAGCACAAGGCACAAGGCAAAACATGCGTTGTGCACAAGGCACAGGGCTTGTTCTAATAAGAATATCGTGTAATTGACCCCAACAGCATCTTTGTTAATAACATGCTCGCCATGGCGAGAGGCCTGCGCTTTTTCTTGCGGACAAGTTCTGGGCTTACGAAGTGCTTTGTGAGGATGGAAACTGACCCCTTTCCTTTTCTGTTTTAACCATTTTCCCTTAGCGACTGAAAATACATGCGTCACATAATCAAAAGTACATTTTAAAGTACTTTACTCGTAGGTTACGCTGACTGGTCACAAATGCTGAGGATTTCTCTTCTTCTACCATCTTGTACCGTCGTAAAAAGGCATTGTAACTAGAATATGAAAAAAAAAAATAATTTGCCATGAGTTTCTAGTTTCATAAGCCTTACTCTAGTCCCTGTATGCAGCATGCTCAATAAGCTGCGATATCAGCTAATGCTGATGTTGGACATATTGAAAGACAGCAGCTGTCAATATTGTGCTCACAATATTAGTATATCAGAGTATAATTTCGCGAGAGAAAGTGTTTATAATGGGCGCACAACTTTCATTCTTCGTCACCATCCATGTGCTTAATGCAAGCTTAAACTATTGCTCTTTGTGCACCACGAGATTGCTTGTCGAGTCCGATGCTAACCACAATGTGTCCCCCTAGAGACACAAAGAGTCTGAGGCCAGCAACGTCCATCCCGTTATTAGATCGGACACGCGTCTCTTGATCTGCTATGTTAGTCTGCTTTTCGATTTCGTTTAGGGGAGGAAGGGGACGGGGAGGAGGAAAAGGGGAGAGGGTAAAGGCAAGAAGGCAGGCAGCAGGAAGAGATGAGAACAGGTCTCATCCCGGAGCAAGCAAGGTAGGATCCCATACCGAAACAGCCAGAGCCTGTTGGTAGGGCCAACGCATGCTCAATCGCCCCATAGTGCGCTCAGGGAGCACGCCCATAGAACGCTGAGGCAAGGGTCAAGGCCCGTCTTTATGGAGATGTACAGCCACATGATTTGATGGTGTCTCCAGCCTAGTGAAGAAGACGAGGTTCCTCGCGAGCTTCAGTGCACGTGCAGTGCAGCCGCCGATCGTTGAGCGAGGAAAATGCGTGCCGCGGCCGCTTACGGCGGTAAGGTGCCTGGGCAAGCTCTTGAAAGGTACTACGTTATAGTAAGCGAAAGCCTTAAGCTCCACGTGAGACGCGGAATGTGACCGTCCGGCGGCGTCGACAACACATGTGAGGCAAATCCTCATCATCACCGTCAGCCACAGCGTCAGCGAAGACTCTGGCCTAAGAAGTCATCAGCAGCAGCAGTAGCACAACGGTTGAGGGTTTTTCTTTTTCCCACCTGCCCACTTGTACCTGCGTAAAAAGGCATTGTAACTTGAACATGAACAAAATAATTTGCAATGAACTTCTAGTACCATGATCGTCACTCTTGTCCCTCTATACAGCATACGCATAAGCTGCGTTTTCAGCTAATGTTGATGTTGGACATTCGAAACCAGGTTCCGAATTGACAAACTTTCTCTTTCCCACGTGCTGTTTGCTATTGGCCGGCCGGCTATACCAATGATGTGTCCAGCATCACGATTGGCATAAATATGCTCTTACGAACATCTTTTATCCCAAGATATTTTTTGTGAATACGGACGCAGAGCATTTCCTGAGCATGGGCATGCAGTCTGACGCTGCGTATACTGATGCACGAGACCAACTTTTTTTTTATCGTATACTGTTCCAATGGCTGCAAGCCGAAAATAAGTGCGCACTCAATATTTTGTATTCTCGCGTGATATTTGCATGGTATTTGCTGCTCCCTTGCGGCTCCACCACCGACAGGGTTCCCTTCCCATCGCTGCTTCGTTTTCACAGTTTGTTTCTGGCGTAGTGCGAGTAGAGTGAAGTATCATGAAACCAACAACAGTGTTTAAGATGCAACTCTAAATAAACGTGAGGATCCCCAGAAGCTGTCGAGATTTTATAGCGTGCATGCGCTTTGAAGCCAATGCTGATAACGTGCGCGGCTCCTTCGTGTGGTTTAGTCAGAGTGCTTCGTGGTTACTATACTCTGCCATCCCCTTTAGTTTACTTTTTTTTACGCAGTGCTGTTAACACTGTATAATCCAGCCGGTAACAACACCCTATCTGGGACTGACAGGCCGTCAGTCAGTGTTTGAAAGGGTGAAGCTTTGGAATATCCTGTTGGATGGTGCCGTGCGCGCAGCTGGCGTGGACGTTTAAATTCAATTTTCTTTGATGTGAGACTTGCGTAAAGGAAAGTGGGCGTTGCCCGTATTGGATCGTTATCGATTACTTTATATAAGCCTCTAAAGTTTTCGTAAACAGAAGCACTATAGGCCGACAGTTCCGTATCCACTGTCAGCTGAGCGTTCGCCGGGTGATCACAAGTTCTGAATAATGCAACGACAGGGAAGAAAGAGCCGTCTGCTAGTCGCAGGCTCACCGATAGCGAAGCTTGGAAAGTACAAGATTTCTTCTGAAAAACCTCGCGTGGTGAAAGTTTTCAAATTTACGAAATCGCTAAACTAACAGTTACGGCGATCTTTTTGTTCGAATCACGACGGCCCATTTGTAAAACCAAGCACAAGCGAAATATTGCACTCTTGTTTCCCATTTTTCTTTGACTTTTGTTTGTTTTTAGTGTTCCATTGCCATACACATATTTCCGTACAGCTAAGATGATCTGTAGGTCTAAGCCAGCAGCATAAGCATATGCGAGAAGGCTGCTAGCCTATGGAGGCATCATATGCTGGCAGGACTCATCTTGAGGATAGTAAGGCACTGCTGCTGCATTCTAGCGAGGCTGTGAGCCACCGAACGGACCCAAGCACTTATGATGGGTGTGCACAAGGACTCACATATGCAATTTAGGTGTCTCATGTATAAGTTGTCACACTGGTACACATCTGCGAAGGATTGTTTTTTCTGCATAGAGCAAAAAAAAAAAGCTTGCAAGTTAACTCATGATATGCTGTGGCTTAATGAGAAGAACTACTTATTCACTAATAACTAAGCCTTGTAGTAACCATAGGTCGGCAAACTCACTCATGAGCCGACTCACTCAGTCTCACTCAGACTCAGATCGAGCCGTGAGTCTGAGTGCGCCTGGGTGAGTGATATATTTGTGAATTTGAGTCCGAGTGAGCCCGGTTGAGAGACATTTTAGTGAGTCTGAGTCCGAGTGATTCCGGTTGACGAAAATTTTGGTCAGTCTGAGTCCGAGTGATCCCTAAGCGCAAAATATATTTCTCGAGTGAGTCTGAGTGAGCTCCACATTTTTTGCCGACCTATGGTAGTAACTGAGCCTACTTTTTTGCTAATAACTTAGCCAATTTTATGGGATTTTTTTTATGTTTGCGGCCTTCGCTGGTGTGAATTTTCTGTTAGAGCGCCGTATAAATGCGACATCATCTCCTAAACACCATATACTTAAAGAAAAAAAAAACTTTGGCGATGATGCGTGGCTGTGATAACGTAGCAATCCTATCGCATTTCCCCTCACCCTTCGCTAATGCATCATGCGGCGCGGTGCCTACGTTATCGACAAGCCGGTCGTGAACGCTGTACGCTATGAAAAAGAAATTGAATCGCGAGAAACAAGTTGTTACATTATGCAGACACGAGGATGTCGTTATTATAGGCCACTCCGTTCTTTTTTTCTTTAGGATACCCACAAACAACGCAGCCAATTCAATATGATTCTCACAGCAGCATAGCTGGCTGATAAGATTCGCTAATGCAGTTACGAGCTCTGGCGTGTATCAATGTGTATATAAGTTTAAGGCAACGGTCGTCTAGCTGTATACTTCGGAACCCAGCCGACAATGCAGTTTTGGTGATTCTTACGCTTCTTCATTGCGCTGTTCCCTTTGTTTCTGTTGCCGCATACATTAGAGACTGAAAGCGCCTGCACTCAGTTTGTCAAAAAATTACGCGTTTGCGTTGCCCTGCTCAAAATTAAGCCAATATGAAAAGGATAAAAAAAAGGCATTGCAGTAACTAATTTGGCTAAAAAGCGCATTGGAGACTGAAAATTCAGAGAAGCGTCTGGGAGTGTTCGTTTATCACTCGCAAAACAACACATACGGGAATCGTTATATTACCGGGAACAGCAGCAAAACAATCGCAGAAACGAGGGGTACCACAGGGCGCTTTGTTTAGTGTTGGTGCCGGCGCGCATGGCGAGAAAGTTTACGCTCGAAGCATCAATTTCGCGGCGAGAAATTTTCGAGATGCCTTTTCTTTTTCTGGCATCGCACACACCCCGCTTCGTGAATTTTTCATGAGAGTGAGAAACGTACCAATGTTTCGAAAGAGACGTGGTCGCGGCTGTGCTGGGTAAATACGAGATCGAATATTTGTTCCGCTGATGTGAGCAGACAGCGAGAACGCCGATCCTCACAAGTAACACCGGTGCGATAGCTGGCTGCTAGGCTTCCAAACCGCATTACTCGATGAATAAAGCAGCGGCATCGTGGCGGAAGATGCATTTTGAAGTATTATTATTTTTTATCGAATAAACGCGTTCTTTCGGGTGCCCGGAGGATGGGATGAACGTGAGATTCAATATATTTAGGCGGTGCGCGAATCCTTTGTCCAATGGCTGAAGGATGCTTCGAGAAGGGAGATGTAATAAATTCGCAGCTGCCAGCATACATTACCTGCATCTTGTTCGTTCTCCACAGAGCGTGCAGACGCCTCTGTGTGTGCGTGAAGAATTGCGATGTGTGTTATGCGTGCACTTGTTCCCTCGGTGCATTCTCCTCATCTGTGAAGTTTCACCTTCCTCGCTGCATAGGACAGCTGACCGGGTGCACATCTCTTTACGTGCGTGCCTTTCCTAATCTTTCTCTTCCGTTTCTCATCGTGCGTATGTTATCGTTGCTACTAGTTCTGTTTTGTTACTTCTTGTTTTTTTTTCCGCTAATTGCATGGGTCTCTTGCGTGACTGATGTGGGAATATGTGCCATACAGTCAAATCATCCTTCAAAACTTGCACTCAGTAATCACAACAATCGAAAATGCCAGTAACTACTCTGGTATTGAAGTACCTGTGTTGTAACAACCATTGTTATTCGGTCGGAGACTGCGATTAGATTTCGACAACAAGTCACTGTATATTCACGAAAGCGCTGCTGTGCTTTCGCAAGAAAAATTTTATCCGATGGCAAAGAGAATTTACGTATAAAAAAGCCTTGTGAATTAGGCACCCAGTTTTGGGGAGTATGGGACGATGACAACCTTTTTTTTTTTTTTACGTTGATAGAGTCACCTCGCAGATGTATGTTCGGCGCAGTGTATCTTGCATGCATGCGGTGTGTCAAAATAAATAAAATGGGTCTTTCAGCCATTTTTTGGCGTCTCTTATCTGCTTCTCTGTGCTCTGCGAGAAGCAAAACCTCAACTACTAATGTCGATTTACTTTACTTAGGCCCCCACGCATCGCTTTGTCCTGTTAGGGTAATTTTATGAGTTTTTTTATTCATCAGCGCTAAAGGAAAGGCAGCTATACAATGCGCATTCCGTAAAAACTAGTTCTGTTTATGAATAGCAGTAACAAAAGAGCCCCGGGAAACAGCGTCCGAAGAGATTGAGGGAGCAGCATTGAAGTTTGGGCTGTGCTTCTTCGTGCTCTTTCGCGCCTTCTTTATGTTTTTTTCTTCCTAGTCATTGCCCAGACGGTTGCCTGCTGCTGCACTGATTTCTTTTTTTCTTGCTCTGCTTCGCTCAACTACTTAAGTAACGACGTAGCGAGCTTCGAAGAAACGAAATGGGAAGAAAAGAGAAAGAGCGCACTCCCCATTTTCGCCGCGCAACAGACAAGGGCCGATGAACGCGCGTGGGAGACTGGGTGGAAGATAAATGGCGTGCGGCCAGCGCTCAACACGCGCCGCTGGCCGTTCGACGCTTCGAGCGGTCATCGATTGGCGCACAAACTGAGCAGCAGCATCGGCGGAAGGTCGGCCGAGAACCGATGCACCGCGACAGTTGCGCGCACTATAGAGCCGCCGGTTCCTACATGTACTACCACCCACGCTCCACAGTTCTCTGCTAGCCTGTGTGTATATCGATGGCCGCACATTAGGGACCCGCATGCGGGACGGCCGGCTGGTGTTTCTATTTCGGTGGGAGCGCAGTTATGGATCCGTGTCGGCCACCACTGTCGCCGGACACCTGTCGCTTCTGTGCCGCGTTGCAGAACAATGACAGTGACCGATGCTCGCTTGCCGCTCGTTTTTGCTTCTAAACTAGACAAGCTATGAAATGACAACGCATTCATTCCGAAGCATTGTGAGCCGTGGCAGCGAGACATTTTGACTTGCGCTGGTTGGGAAGTGGCCGCAAGAGTGCTCAACATCGTGCCTTTCGACGCGCCTTAATAGCCTGCTTCGGGAGATCTGTGTCCTACTGAACACATCGAGATAATCACATCTCGAGGTGCTGAAGGTAAAATGAAGTTTAGAGACTTACTTCAGGCATTTTTCTTTTTGCTTGCAGGTAAATAACGAGAACGTTATAAATCTTTAATTTCTCTACGGTAGAGCACAGGCTTATAGAGAGCATAGGATCATAGTCTATAATTGGCCACTTCCACTTAAAAAAATCAGTAATGCCTTGACAGACTTGCAGTGTGACTACGGCTTATGTCGTAACTAGAATTATCTGCTCCGAAAAGATGCCTGTCGTGAAGACTGGCCGACACATTCGCTAGTGATGACATCTGTGCGCTGTAGCGATAACAGCTGCAAAGAACATGTTCGATAGCTTCGTCGCTGTCGCAGTGATCGCAAGCAGCATAATCTTTCATCCCGACGTGAAAGGCAAGACATTTTGAAAATGCGACACCAAGCCACAGTCGACACAGTTGAGTAATCTACCAATTCGACGCGCAGTGCAGTAGGAGATCTTGCGAGAAAATATTCTCTGAGCAAGAGCGGATGAAGATATTTCGCTCTAACAAAAAAAAGCACTTGCTAAAGGTACATTATATGCTCATTGCCCTCGATAATCGCAGTGGCATTTTCAACACCACAGACATCTGTTGAAGTGGCGCAATTTGGCTGAGTAGCAATTCCGTCAGCGTATACATAGCAGTAAGGTACTTCCGAGAACCAAATGATAACGCTGTCCTGGCTCACAGCAAGCAAAAAAAAAACGAAAAATAATGATAAAGAAACGGTACAACGAACAGGATGGCGCAGTAGGCATCTGCTTTTCGAAACGCTGCTCCGTAGAGCGCATACATACAAGACGACTCAGTGCAGCCGCGTCTTTCCAACCACGCCTACTCCCTCACCGCACTTTTTTTTTTTGTCCCACCGATGTGCGCAAGTCGGCACTCAGGCGTCCACGCGAGCGGCTTCCTAGCCCACTGAACAGCGCAAAGTAAACCATCGACACGCAGCCCTGGATGGTCCCAGTGGTGACCCAGATATCTCCCCTTTTTTGTACAGCACATATCGGTGCTTGCAGCACAGAATGTCGGGTACAAGAACTCGCATCTGCAGCTCGATTGCCTCCGTGCACCGTTACGACACTAGCGGCCGTAAACTACCTTGCGTAATTAACAGGTGGCTCCATGGGCGTGCGCTAAAGAAAACAAGACGATAGAGGGGAAAATAAAAACGAATCCGTGGCTCCGAGTGAAGCACGCTGCAACATTATTCTGTGGAGTGAGTATGCGCAGCGAGCTGCTTTGCACGTAATGCGACACGCGCCGAGTCCCAACTTGCGCTGTTCAGGGCAGAGTGGTTGCAAGGCGCGCAAGTTCCCGCCTTTTTCGCTGTTTCTTTTGTTCTTATACGCCCTGTGACCCGGGCCACGTGTCTCCCAGCTCTTCAACCTGCGCTGGAACGGAAATAGGGAAAGCGTGCTGCAGAAATAGCAGACGAAGCGACGAGGTGTAGCGAGCGGGCTCACACGGCGAAGAAGCCTCATTTCTAGCGGCTGCACCGGATGGAGTGGGCACTTATCTGTTTGCAGTTCGCCTAAGCAGTTTCCCCGTCTCGTTTCTTCTGGGATGAACGCCTGATGAGTGCCCCTCTGCCAGACAGTTGTGCAAGAGTCTCTGCCACTTGTTGGGCTTGCACTTTTCCTTCGGCATGCCCTGCGCCTTGCCGCCTAGCGGGTTATCGCAACCCACGTATAGGCTCAGTCGTCTCCCCGTTTTCCTCATTCTTTCCTCACGCGGTGCACTTCTGCGCCCTATTCCGCGCAATTAGTGGAGATAACTAACCCTCTCTACATTGCGTATTCCCGAACTTTTTCTGCCTAGAGTCCTGATGTCTGGCTTATGTCTAACTGGTGGGCTATAATTGTTCTCCTATACGCGATGTCTGCGAAATGTTGCACAAAGCCAGGCATTCTTAGAACATCGCGCAAGAGACAACTCCTCATTGATAGACTCCAGATCTTGGAATCGCTGCTCCTCTAGTCATATTGCGTATTTGTCGACGACGTTCGGGCTCTCTACTGTTTGTTTGTTTGTTTGTTTGTTGTTTGTTTGTTGTTTGTTTGTTTGTTTGTTTGTTTGTTTGTTTGTTTGTTTGTTTTTTGCGGAGGGGTGGGAAGGGGCTAGTGAGTATAAGAGCAAGAGAGACAGAGAGTCATTCTTTAATAGATGTTCGAGACGTTTGCCCTACGATACGCCTATCATGTTACTGTAGGTGGATAACAGAAGTGATAAGCGACATGGCCGCATTCATACATAGTACACACGCATGCATCGCAAACACATGCGATAATGGCACCTGGTGACAAGCCAATCTCCCGGAACGCGGCTATGACGCATATGTTATGTTCTACGGGTATTTGCGCAATGTTTGTCACTGATTAGGTCGTCATGACTGAATGCAATAAAGCTGAAAGCGTTAAGTGCAGCGTAGCGTTCCCAGAAGCTGAGATGACATATGTTTATATATGTTCACGCGCGTACAGTCATTGAGCGGCAAAAAATGACGCAATGATTCACTTCGCTATTGCTTCATCAAGCGTAGCTTAATTATGTAGGCAATTGAATGCCACGCGTTATTCCTCATTCTCGTGTGGACATAGGTCTTCGAAAATTGTTCCGCGAAAAGTTTCCTGGACTGCGCGGTGGGGAATTACTCTCAAATGGCTCGGTTCACTCAAAAATTCATTACAAATGTCTTTACATCCTCTTACGGACCGGTTTAGGCTTTAGTCGTCGAACGGCGGAGTTTAATTTTTCTCCGAGGGGCAGCAGTTGGGGCTGCGGGCAGTGCAAGCTATCTCGTACACGTGGCGCAGTGACACACAGCCCCTAACCCATACTCTGAGGACAGCGTGTTGTCTCTTGGGACCATTCCATTTGGATAATTACTCCGTCGAACATGTTTCGGGCCCAACTTTAAATGCTCCTCAGGCGAGCTACTGGAGAGAGTGCGCGTGCCGTGCTCCGAATACTATGCAGCGATATCGTGTGCTTACTCGCCACCATGTCGGTCATAGTGCGTTGTTTGGAGAGCTTAATTGCGTGTTCCGATTGCCGCATGCCTTGTGACTTCGACCGATAGCCGAAGTCACGAGGCACGCCGCAATTGAATATTCCGAGGCCTGGACTTTTCGTAAACCATAACGTCGAGCATTCGACTCCGCTCATGTGGCTGTCAGAAACACGCCAAGGTTTTCGCGTCGGAAGCGCATTGTTAATGAAAGCCGAAAGCACTTTTGGAGATAGGTTTGTGAAGCTATAACCTGCATATCTAGAGCGAATTATTGTTCTGGTACTTTAGTGCAGCACGCTCGCAATTGTCGCGCATTCGGTTTCGTGTTACGGAAGGCAAACGTTCCATAGGTGTTAATTTATCCAGTTTCGACAAAGAGTATCATATTGTGAACATTCAGCCGTGGTTGTACATGAGATCGCAAAATGTCATTGGGTGTCACAGTAATCTAAAGGGACATGGCAGGCGTTGTCTACAAAGTATACATATCGATACTATTCACTTTGCACGTATGTTCACATGATAATATTCGCTAGCAAACATTCCTCCGTCAGTACATATAAAAGCTATTTATGGTGCTGTTCTACAGGCACGTCCTTTGAACATCACGCGAAGAAGCACGTAATCACACGTGTACGCTGCAATTTCATTCAAAGCGAACGATATGAACTGCACTGGGCCTCGTTACGAAATAAACCACGGGCGATTTTTTTTTTTTTTCGTTTTGTCATCTTTGCTCTCAGCAGAGCATCTTTTGTCGCCAATGTCCTTCCCTATGTGAGAGTAGCAACGTACGCCGGTAGAATTCTCTATATCTCATGAAAGAGATTTCGCTCTCAACCCGGGGTTGACAGGCGCGTAAATCAAATATATTTATATAAATCTTTACATTCGACCATGTCCCACGCTGAGAAATGTAGTTCTGTAATAGCGTGACGTGTCGTCATGAGCAGCAGTAATGGGAGTACCGGCCCACCACCCCCATACACATTTTGATAGTAATACTTGTAGCAACGATATAATTATCACCGTATCACAACGATCTGTACACTACCGGACTCATAATTGGTTTTATAGTCATATTCGCGCTTCGATGCTCATGTTATGCTGTCACATGTCGAGAGCACTGATATTCCCTTTTCCAACTTGGATGAAGTACAAGTTCTGAGAAAAATCGGAGAGCTACGCCGGTCCTATGAAGCTCATAACTTGCGCGTTACACTGATCGAAATGAAATGCGGTCAAGAGGAACGCCCGTCGCTTCTCAAGTGTGGTTGAATGACCCAAAGCTCGCGCATACAGCACAATAGACCGAAGCAAAACATGCCACACCCTTCGCTGCCCAAAAACAGATTGTTCCACTGCGAGCGATTGACTTCGATCGTGCCTGATGTCTGCATCGGTCGCACCGCGATTGTTCTTTCGGTCTGTTCGACCAGTTCACAAGCAATGCAATCGCACCAGCGCACGTGCGCGCTTCGTCACTGATGTTTGCACATATTGAATAGGCGGCACGCACGACCCGCTTCTTCGCGAAGTGCGAGCGCTCGCGCCGTAGGCGCGGTACATCGCTTTTCCATGGGTACGTGTATTCCGAATAAGGGGCCTTATTTGGACAGGTGGGAAACCATATTGAAAACGCAATTTCGGCACAGCGCCACACATGCAGTGCCCGTGGCACGCGCGCGTGGTAAGGTTAGCGTGCGGGTGGCGCCGTTGCCTACACTATTGCGGACTGGTTAGTGGCAGTGACTACGAGGCCCGTCGAGTCTTCGTCCCGCCGACGAGTGGCGCGCCGAAAGCGCCGTCGCTTCGCGTTATCGCTGCTGCAACGGTGCCTTCGTCGAGGACGGCTTGGCGTGTTGCGTTGAGTATGCACGCAGCAAACGCGCTCCCATTACCAGTTCGTTCAGCGGGCCGACGGGCCAGCATTTTCTTGCACCCGGTCACAGAAAGCGCGGGCGCGCGCCCCAGAGGGTTGGCGTGCGCGCTTGCGGTGTGCGTGACGAACTGCCGTCGCCTGACACGTGCCCGCCGGCTGGCGTAAATTTCTCCGCTGCATATTCGCAAACGCCTCCAGAATTGCTCGTAAATGAACGTTCCGGCCAATCCCGATGCTGGACGTACCATTAGCGAAGGCGGTTGTCCAATGGCAAATAGCACTTGCGAACGAGAAGCTTTGTGAATTCGGCCCCTTCTTGGGAGCCTTTGTGCCTTTCACTGGCGATAGCCGCACAGTAGCCGTCTTGGCTGACGTTGGTGAAACGCGAGTAAAGACAGCTGAATCGTACAGGGGATAGACACGCGCCTGGCTACGAGTAACGACGGGAGAATAACAAGGCGGCATAAGGATAAGCCGCACTCACGCACCACAAGCGCACAATGCAAAGTTGTACTGTGAGTAGATGAACAATCGCAGAAAGTAAAAGGCCCGGAGGAAAACTCGCATAGACAGAGAACGCCCGCATTCCCGCCAATGCACGTCGTTATACATGTGCGCCACGCAAGCGCGCAGACACGTGCCAGCAATTCTTAGCGCCCTATTTTTTCCTGTGATTTAACCTTCTTATTACTTTTTATGTAGGTGGGGTAGCTGGCTGTTCGGTAGCCTACTATTTCAGGAGTTTAGAATAACAGAGAGCTGAGCTAGTTGGTAAGTATTCATTCTAAAAAGACAGGGCCTTGTGTCCGTGTTTGCACGCCCTGTCTTTTTAGAATGAATTTCAGGAGTGTTGTCGCTTCGAAAAGAGTAAGAGTCGGTTCTGACCCTTTCTCGATGGCCTCCCCCGCTCTTCAGAGACGAATCTAAATGGAAATGCGAGTTATGCTTATGTGTTCTTCGTTGCATCTGCGGCATGGCGGCGGAAAGCAGAAGCAAATACCGTTGTATTCCGCTACAAGAAGGCTGAAAACAATATTCCAGGGAGCTAAAGCAAAAAAAAATTTGGATCACCGCACTGAAAGCCATTTTTTTGGCAGGCAGTGTCTGCGTAAAGTAGCGTCGATGTGCACAACAACGTCGGTCCAACTGAAATTTGTTGCTTCTGCAAGAGCGGTGTAAAAAAATTATTCTGGCGTGTTATATTTTAGCCTGAGTTCATCCAAAAACAGAATCATTTGTATATCACATTGTTACACGCGTGCCATTTATTTATTTATTTATTTATTTATTTATTTATTTATTTATTTATTTATTTATTTATTTATTTATTTATTTATTTATTTATTTATTTATTTATTTATTTATTATTAAGTCTGAGCGTTCACTTCTTGTCTGGCTACAGTTCAACTTCGCTTCTTCCACTTGCTAGGCTGTGTGTTCTAACGTTGCCGTCGTCTGTGGAAAGCTCCACTGCACAGTGCCTATATGCGCCACGTAAGACGCCAAATAAACTTACCGTATTTACTCGAATTCTAGCCCGCCCTCGATTGTAGGCCGAACCCCGAAATTCGCAAGGCCAGAAAAAAAAAAACTTAATCATTGTACTCGAATCTAAGCCGACCCCCTCCCCCCCCACTTTCGCGCATTGTTTTTTAGAAAAAAGAACATCGGCTTAGATTCAGGTAAATAAGGTAAACGTTTTCTTTATAAGCGATTGAGTGCGTCATGACACGAAACAAAATGGGCCGTTAACGCTTTAAGAGAGATGCCATATGGAAGTTATGCACTGCAACAGTTCTGACTGCTGTATAAACACTGCAGACTTTCGGTACTTCGCAGGAGATTCAATACACATGCCACCACTTTTACCGAAGATAATTTCGCGAGAAAAAGTGTTTAACCGGCGCACAACTTTCATTCTTCGTCGCCATCCATGCGCTTAATCTAAGCTTAAACTATTGCTCGACAAAATCCGATGCTAACCACAATGTGTCCCACTAGAGACACAAAGAGTCCGAGGCCAGCAATGTCCATCTCGTTATTAGACCGGACACGAGTCTTTTGGTCTGCTATGTTAGTCTCCTTTTCGATTTCGTTTAGGGGAGGGAGGGGACGGGGAGGAGGAAAAGGGGCAAGAAGGCAGGCAGCAGGAAGAGGAAAAGGAGGCAGAGATGAGCACAGGTCTCATCCGGGAGCGAGCAAGGTAGGATCCCATACCGAAACAGCCACAGCCTGTTGGTAGGGCCAACGCATGCTCAATCGCCCCATATAGTGCGCTCAGGGAGCACGCCCATAGAACGCTGAGGCAAGGGTCAAGGCCCGTCTTTATGGAGATGTACAGCCACATGATTTGATGGTGTCTCCAGCCAAGTGAAGAAGACGAGGTTTCTCGCGAGCTTCAGTGCACGTGCAGTGCAGCCGCCGATCGTTGAGCGAGGAAAATGCGTGCCACTGCCGCTTACGGCGGTAAGGTGCCTGGGCAAGCTCTTGAAAGGTACTACGTTTACATTAAGCGAAAGCCTTAAGCGCCTCGTGAGACGCGGAACGCGTGTGTTGTCGACGCGTCCGGCGGCGTCGACAACACATGTGAAGCAAATGATCCTCATCATAGTCAGCCACAGCGTCAGCGAAGACTATGGCCTAAGAAATAATTATCAGCAGCAGCAACAGCAGCCACAGCAATCAACAAAGGAAATGTGAACGGAAGAGAACAATCGTAAACGAAATGAGCATAAGGGCTTTCGCCGTCAAATTCTTCTAGAGCCCAAGGTGTATTTAGCATTAGAAGCCTCGAATGGAGCAAAGATCGGGCGTGAGTTGTCCGTTCGTAATACCAAGGCCTAGAAGCTCAAAATAAATAAATAAGTAAATAAATAAATAAATTGCTGTGCGAGATGTCATCTAACTAGAACAGAAAAAAAAAACATGCATTGTGGACTTTCTCTTTTCGGTAACTGTTCCTTCGGTACCGAAGAAAGGACGCAAGAAGTAAATAAAAAGGCTATAGCACGCAGAAACGAACTCATGAATGCGATATGATTGATGGTGTTTGTTTGTTTGTTTTATTTGAAGCAACTCGATACTTGTATTTGCGAATGCGTCTAAT
Organism: Rhipicephalus sanguineus; assembly: GCF_013339695.2. Lineage (NCBI taxonomy): Eukaryota > Metazoa > Arthropoda > Arachnida > Ixodida > Ixodidae > Rhipicephalus > Rhipicephalus sanguineus. The sequence continues at coordinate 287,098,455 of NC_051176.1, forward strand.
TTCCACGCATAATAAAAGTATCAAGGAGATGTCTTTAACGGACACATTCTCGTTGTCTGCACGATAAATCGCACTGGCGACCCTCCTGCCTTTTCGGCAGAGTATGTCAGACTGTCAAACGCTGACACAACAGCACCACGTCTACTTGCTATCGGGCGCCCCTGTCTGTGACGCGGTGCAGATAACAAGGTCGTTGGTCTTGACAAGGTGTCACAGAATGTTCGCCATCATCTCCACCACTGCTGCGAGCTGTACAACTTCGAAGGCGTGATATTCGCCGATCGTTAAAATCTGGGTTGCCTCCTTCGATTTATATCAGACTCTCGGAAAGATCGATTGTCTGCGCAGCGCGAAGATGCCCCCGCGCCCCCTCTTGCTATCTTTCACCCGTGTGAAATATATGGCTCAAGCCGGAGGATTACGCGTGAGCTTGAGACGGCACTCATCGCTTTTCGGGCTGCCATCCTCCCGCACAAGAAACAGCCTTACCGATGCGCATACGCTAAGCAACATCGCCTCCTTGTCGGTCAGTCGGTGTTTCGATTGGGCGAAGCTTTGGACAATAAAGAAAAATCGGCCGCTAGGATCTGAGCACGTCGGCTGGCTACCAGGAAAGACGCACGACCTCCGCCGAAAGAGCGCGGTTCAAAAAAGTGGCCTATCAACAGTTTGTGGATTTATATTTGGAGGTAGTCTCACCACGGAACGCAAGTGGTGGTAGCATTCATTACCGTGCAGCTTCAGCATAAGCATAGCCTCCGACTAAATATACATCATACAGTAAGCCACTTGCGCGCGCCCGTACCATATCCATACAAACAGCGATGTCGCGATGTTTGTTGCCATTGAACGCCAAGACTCGTATTCAGACTCAGCGGCACCATCACACTGTTTCTCTCTTCTCTCTCTCTCTCTCACTATATATATATATAAAAAAATATTCGTTAGCGAAAGCTTTTATTAGCTGGTTTAGTTTAGCACAATACTCCTCCACTTCTCTACGTAACAGCGTTAAATTCTAAGCACTTTTCGTACCGCTGCACCGGTTTCTTTAGTCCCTCTGCATAGAAGTTCGCCGCCCGGGAATTCTTTGCTGTTTGAGTTGGTCGGTAAGCATTTTTAGTACCCACCTTGCACACACTCTGTGATATCTCAGCTTTTCAGTTACAATCGTGTAAATTGTAGTGCGGTTGAAAAGACTAAATTCATCCGATTGACGACTAACTGTCAGTCGTCGATCTAATCACAATTCCCGGTTCACTTGTTGAACAGTGTCATTGGTCTGGATTCTGGCCCTTCCACTCCGCTCTTAGTCATGCACATTAGTGCGGCCATTTGTGAAGTCTCGACACCATCTTATGACCTTTCCTTCACCATCACTTCAAGTCCATAAACTACGCACAACTCCGCATAAATTTGAGAAGCTGATGATCCTTTTGCAAGCAAAAATCGAATTACAGCTCGCACTTCACAACAGCCGCGAGCAACAATTTTCGCAGACATTGTCGTTTGCATTCCCCGACAAGCAGACGACTACTGAGTCAGAACAATAACTTCAGTACCTTCGCGAAGAATTAACAGATGACGCTGCACAAATAAACCCTCATTCTTACGTGCAAATATTTAAATATTAGCAAACAGCCCTTACTTGCTGATAATGCGGAATACCCCTCGTATATATTGTATAATATATATATATTAATATATCATATATATATATATATAATAGATATAGATATATATGGGTGTGTGTGTGTGTGTGTGTTGTGTGTGTGTGTGTGTGTTTTGTGTGTGTGTGTGTGTGTGTTGTGTGTGTTGTGTGTGTGTTGTGTGTTGTAGGCCTCGTGCGCCCGGGCATGTCATTTCGCGCCATTCTTTGTGTAGCACCGTTCGTGTAACAAATTGCGTCACCATCTCCACGGTGCCGAACTTTTCCACGCTATTGTACCTTCATTTCGGTCGCCACAGACAACCGCCGAAACAAAGGCGCCGACGACCGTTACACCACACCTGCCCTTTCATGCTTCATTTGACGTCGCTGCACGAAGGCTAGCTTGTGCGGAAAGAAACTTCATTAGAAGACAAGGGTATACGGGATGCATGTGAGAGGGGCATGTAATTAAAAGAGGTCGGGGAAGCGCTGCCACTTTCCATGTTGGTTCGCAAGACACTGCACGACGCCCGGACCGCCTGACTGTGCTGAGAGACTGCCAGGACGCAATAACGGAAGCAAAAGCACTCGGGTATGCATGGCCACGTTAGGGAGGAGAGGCTTCGTCGTGCAATATGCTTCAGGAGAAAGGCGAAACGACCCTCGCACTTTCGTGAAGCTTTTGCTTCACGGTACGCCACGCGCCCAGCTGTTATAACGCTATTCATCATAGGAAAATCAGAGGCGTGCAGACATGGACACAAGTTACGGAGTATGTGTTACCCCTTCACTTGTGTTCGCTTATGAAAGCCTAATGTTTTGCAACTCGAATTTCTACCAACTAGTTGAATAATCTGTCGTTGCAAGCAAAAGGGCCAACCTGGCGCCTACTTTGACGCCCATGTTCTTTCTTTCTTTCTTTCTTTCTTTCCTTTCTTTCTTTCTTTCTTTCTTTCTTTCTTTCTTTCTTTCTTTCTTTCTTTCTTTCTTACCTGTGTTTCTTCGTTCCCGTTTCCAGCTGTTTCATTGGCTAAATTAAGTGACAACCAGCTATAAGAAGTTTCTACAGTAGGCGTTGTGCCGTCGCCCATTCTTCCTTCATTGCCATGCGACTAGGTCGGGGCCCTTTAGCCAATGAAAACGAGATTTTATGCCTCGGCAATTATATTTTTACACAACTGCACAATGCACGTACTCAGAGTATTATATACTTTCATTGTTTAACTTTGTGACGACATCGTTCAAAAATCGGTATACGTCGGATCGAGACTGAATGAAGACAGTCCTGCCATTATGACAACGGGTAGCCAACATTGGGAGAAAGTTGTCAATAGCTGGCCAAAATTAGCCATCACTATGCAGCATTGGCAATCACATAAGTAAACTTAGCCAACACTAGCTATCATTTAGCCAACTTCAGCCAGTGCTAACCGGTGCTGCGAGTTTGCGAGTAAGTAAGCTAGCTGAATTTGGTCTAAAATGTTCATCATACCCCGTTACAGGATGTGGCTGCAAGAAGCCCCAGGAAACGCTCTTTTCAAAAACAGAAATTAAACGTGATCAAACACGTCAGGGGCGTAGCCAGAAATTTTTTTCGGGGGGGGGAGGGGGGGTTCAACCATACTTTATGTATGTTCGTGCGTGCGTTTGTATGTGTGCGTGCCTATATACGCAAGCAAAACTGAAAATTTTCGGGGGGGGGGGGGGTTTGAACCCCCCCCCCCCTTGGCTACGCCCCTGAAACACGTGCCTATGAGGATCGCAATAGGCGTGAGGAAAATATGACGCCTGAAAGCGTTCGAAACTGCCGCTGCTTTCGCCAATAATAGCGAGTTTTAGTACAGCGGGAAACGCTTACGTTAGCGTTAGCGTGCGTCTCAACGCTAACGCTAAAACGGAACGCGCTGCGTGCCAACTGGTGGTCTTTTAGTACAGCGGAAGGCATTCCCGCTAACGCAAGCACATACGGCGCCATCTAGACATAAAAACACCAAATGCACTGTAGAATCCACAAAAGCGCCACCAAGTCGAGCTGATCCAAAGTCACCACTGTTGCGTCTCCATCGCGCGTTTGCAGAAGTGTTGAGTTCTGACACATTGGTTTCTGTCGACATGCCGCGTTCGAGAATTCTTCAAGATCCCTATTACCTGGCCTTTTTGAGCTGGGACGCATCACGCGTCACATTCATGCACTGCCGCGAAAGGCATGAAGGGAAACGAAGCCTGGCATGTATCTGCTTGACTTGTGGCCGTACCTTGGAAAGAGGCGACTAAAGACAGCGTCGCCATCTCTGCGCTGCTACAGAAAACATGAGCGAACCTTGCAAACAAATCTTGCTAAGCCTTCTGCAGCGCAAATCCACTTTGTATCTCAAAAATGGAGCTATTTTATCGGCGGTACACGGTTGGCGAAGCCTCATTACTCAAATCTAAATCAAATACGAACATTATTAGGGAATGAATAAGTTTAATAATGCAGGACGACGGCTACAAAGATTCGAAGTGGACGGCTCTCGCTTCAACAGGCACCGCCATCTTGCCCTACGTACGGGATCTCTTTCATGCGTTAGCGTTGAACGCTATATTCCAGAAATAGCGTTCGTACGTAAGAGCTCGGGCTACGTTTACGTTCTGCTCACGCGCAGTTAGGAGCACGCAACGCTAATGCTAACGCTAAATCCTTGCGTTTGCTGTTATCCGCTATACTAAAACTCGCTAGTAATAATATCCGGGGTTTAACGTCCCAAAACCACGATATCATTATGAGAGACGCCGTAGTGGAGGGCTCCGGAAATTTCGACCACCTGGGGTTCTTTAACGTGCACCTAAATCTAGGTACACGAGCCTCAAACATTGTCGCCTCCATCGAAATGCGACCGCCGCGGCCGGGATGGAACCCGCGACGTTCGGGTCAGCAGGCGAGCACCGTAGCCACTAAACCACCGTGGCGGGGGCTTTAACCAACTCAAACCATTCGCAAACTATTCAGGAACTACGGCTAATTGGGGAGACTGTGCATTTCATGACTACATTGGGACAGACTGTCTGTCAGCATATGTTTCCAAAACCATTGTGTTCATGGCCTACGCCGCTAACACAATGACGCATCGAGGCACTGAAACAAGCCTCAATAATTTTTCATTGCAGTCATAAATAGCCAGATCAGTCGGGCATCAAGTAATGAAAATAAGTTATCGGTTATGTGTTGCTGTCTCTCAACCACGAAAGCGTGCAGTATAAAACATTGCAGCGTTGCGCAGTGGCATAGCAGAGCAGAGCTTAGGGCTTCAATATTTTAGTCTGCGTGCAACGAGCGTTCAGCAGCATGCACGTGTAATATCGTTTATACGACATCCATGTTCTCGGATAATGGCATAGTTTTTACTATCTCGGAGTGTTATTCGTTGCATTTCACTTTAATGCGAGTCAAAAATGTCATCTCCGGTCGCCATGTATTCCTATAGCTTGCAGAATTCAACAGTACGGAAAAAAGCTCACTTTTAATTTCCGGCCGAGCTCCTGGGGGACCTTTAACACGATTATACTCTAAAAGCTCATGCAGTTCGGTACTTCTCCTTTTATGCTTTGCCGTCCTTCTAAGTCAACGGTGGCCGTCTTTTTCAGCGTCGTGCATGCCGATAGTAGAAGAACGGCGCAAGCACGCAGTTAAGTCTCTCAGGATAACTCGAGTACACTCACATTTGATGGGCGCACCGAGCTGCATTATTTTTGAGCAACGCAGAGTCGCTCGCAACTTACGAAGTCGAAGGATGACACGAACTGCTCTTCAACGTTTTATCTCTCGTCGCGGTTCTGACGCTCGCAAAGGCACTTTCGGCAAATGACAAACGATATTATAGTAAAAGACGGCCAGCTCCATACGCTGTTGCACCGTTCTCGGTGCTTTTCTACGGTGCCTATTTCAGGCAGCACGTTGTTAGCCTGCGTCGCTTCTAATGCGAATCCTTTAGGTCCTCCACTTCTTATGGAGTAAGCCACGATGCTTATTTTGTGCTCGGGGCCATCGACAAACACGCCTAGCGAAGTGCACGCATAAATATTGACTGATCTTTGCTTAAGTCACGCATGCAGGACGGGCAGGTGCATGCTATCCAACGTGTGCCATTTCTACGTCTCTCTCTCTTTCTCTCGCTCGCTCTCGCTCTTTATTGACCTTCGTGAATAAGAACAGCAAAGATTGAAAGAAAAGGCTATTCATTGATTTATTCATTTCATCGGGCCCGAGGTAATGACAGAGGGTTGTGGTAAAAAGTGGTATTTGTAGTATTCAGTGTTAGCTAACTGAAAAGGGACGATAATATGCACAAAATACCTGAATGAGCGATCCTAGCCGGTGATTCAAGAAAACTCGACATGCCTCGAATATAAGTGACTGATCGTGGAAGGCGATTCCACGTGGTCGTCAGATGTCCTTGTGATAAGGGAACAGAGACATGCTTTAATGGGACGCTTGTCTTTATCTAAGAGCGTTGCCAGGGTTGTTTCTTCGCCTAGAATCAGACAGCGTCCGCAGACGCGTCTAGTGCGGCGAAGTGTGGAATGCGATTCATCTATAGCTTACGGTCTTAATGAATGAGAAGCGGCAACAAACTGTTGCAGGCGAGAGCGTCGACTGGAAAATAGAGACGAAAACCACTCGTGTTTAACGTGCGGCAATCTGTAGTGCAAGCTTCGTTTCTTGCTCTGACCTCCGTCAGTGCCTAGACGCACACCAGTGCATACGCTGTCACCATATCTCTCCCCTGAGGAGCTGTCATTGTTCTTTTATTTTATTTACAAATGCCGCAGGAATATTTAGGGCCCAAGCAGCAGGCCCGTAGCCAGGAATTTTTCTCGGCGGGGGGGGGGGGGGGGGGCACTTGGTGAAAGCCTTGAAAAACATTGCAGCAAGATGGCAAGTTGGGCCAGTTGGATTACGTTCATAATTGAAAATTTTGTTGAAGCGCATCAAAAAACACACGGACAGAAGAGGCTGACAAGGCAAGCGCTGTCCTTGTCAGCCTCTTCTGTCCGTGTGTTTTTTGGTGCGCTTCAACAAAATTTTCAATTATGAGCCTTGAAAAACACCTATTTTTATAATTTTTTTCTGCAAACACACCCCTCTATCAGAATCCTCCCCCCCCCCCTTTGGCTACGGGCCTGCCAGGAGGAGTAACAGGATACAATAAAGAAACAGCAAATTGTAATCGCTCACAATCATCAGTGCAGAGAGTGGAATCACGTGCAGCAAAGGCTGTACAGAATTTCTGGTCGGGCAGATCTTGGAATCGCTTCCGCTCCTTGGTCGAATGGCATCGTGTTCTCGCCGGCAGCGAAATGTGACGTGTCGATACGCGCCCGCGGGAACTTGGCCAGCTGTCAGCCGGTGGGACCGCAGTTATTCACTATTGTGCGATGCATGATCCAGCACGGACAATACAGCTCACGAAGAAATGACCTTTAACAAGCCGCGAAGGTCAGTAGTATTCTTTTGCGCGCTGTAATAAACAAGGAGAAAGCTGCTCAGTAACAACTGCCGGGAAATATCAAAATAGTATATTCGCGAATAATATTTGTGATAAGTGTGGGCGAACGGAGCGATTTGACAAATGCGATTTTTAATAGCATTATTGCATAGATTTGCCGCAAGGTGTTACCTACAAAAAAGTTAAATATGAGATCGGATATATATATGCAGCCCTGTTTTTCGCGACTACATTATTAGACTCTAACATATCCATAAAACATAGCACGCGGCCAAGGTTGAGGCACTTCCTGCACGTATAAAGGGTGGCTATCTCATGTTATAAAGTGTTCAGACGATTACGAAAGTGTGGTACTGGGCTGGAGCAGTGCGGGCATTCAGATAATGCCCTTTTCTCTCTACAATGCAGGAAGAAAGGAAGATAGGCTACCTCGAGGCCTTAGCGGCGCAGGAATGCGTCTAGCGTGCGGCCTTCTGGCACCAAAGCTCACGGCTCGCTCCAGTGATGCGCGTTGTAGTCATACCATGGTTGTGTCAGCTGTGCAAAACTGATGCTTTCGCAGAATGAGTTCACAGCTGCCAAAACCACTGAAGTCTGCCAGATCTTTCTTTCTTTCCCCTCCTCTTCTTTTTCACGTCTTTCACAATAAGAAAATAGCAAAATGGGCGAGTTGGTACTGACTCGTATTTGAAGGGCTCACAAGACGTCGTCTTCTCTCTCTCTCAGTATATATATAGTTGCAGCAAAGAAGTCACGCTGGCCCCGGTAGAATAAGGAACCAGGGAGAGTACGACGCACGTTGATTTTTGACGGCAAATTTACTGACGTGTCGGTTGGTGGACCAACCGTTGTCAAACTATATATATATATATATATATATATATATATATATATATATATATATATATATATATATATATATATATATATATATATATATATATATATGTGTGTGTGTGTGTGTGTGTGTGTGTGTGTGTGTGTGTGTGTGTGTGTGTGTGTGTGTGTGTGTGTGTGTGTGTGTGTGTGGGTGCAATAGTGCGGTGCATTGTTCTATTGGTCAACGCGTTGTATTTACTAGCTTTTCATTTCGTTGTCTACCTTTGCCTCAACGTACTGCAAAACCGAGTAAGGAACCTGCGATGCTTTTCTTTTAAAGCGTCGCGTAGGTATGTGGCATGTTCTTTGTTGTAGATTGATTGCGCGCACTTTCTCGGGAAGAAACACAATTACAGCAACGCTCTGGCTGCACAAATCTAAGTTTAAGCTACAAAGACATCGACAGGACAGAGCCGTTTTCTGCGCACGTGTGGCTGGTGAAACACTCGACGCTCTTCAATGCCAGCTGCGTTGTTTCAGAAAATTGCTGCGAGTGCTCTCATTTCGTGTCCGTTTCTTGCGCTGTTGCGAGGCCACAGCAACCTTATTCTTTTGTCGTTTGCTGTGCTTGCGTTAATGCGCTCCTAAACCAGGTGAACTTATCTTCCCCGTGCAGTGAGTAAATGGCAGCCGCTGCCGTCCTTTATCTCTTCGCCTTCTTTTTCGCTGGAAAACGTTTGCTCCTTGGACTTTTTCTTCCAGAACGACTTGTAATTTAGTTTTGCCCGCTATTTAACTAATATTATTTCTCTCCCGCGACGACGTCGGAGCACACCACTTTCAACGTCTTGTTTAAATTGTCCTTTTAAAAAAAAAGCGCGTTCAAATGATGAAGCACCGTCCAGCGCAGCCGACTTGATGAGACATTTCAGGGGCCCGATTCACAAAACTTTCTTTCGTAAGCGCTCCTTGCCATTGACCGGCTGCCTTCGCTAATGATATGCCCAGCATCAGGATTGGCTGAAGTTTTCTCTTACGAACGAGCCTAGCGTGAGTACTTTTTGTGAATACAGGCCTAGGTCCCTCACCATATTATGAAATGGCTGTTACGCTAGGATTGTTCGTAAGAAAGGGAAACTTTAACCAGTCCTAATGCAGGACATGTAATTACCGAGCACAGCCGGCCTATGGCAAGGAGCACTTACGAACGCAAAGCTTTATGATTTCGGCGCCTTGGGGAACTTCATTTGAAGCTGTGTTTTAAAAGCGCAGCAGCAAAAGATACCGCACAACTTAACTCTAGCAACTGTAACTGCACCTAGTTAAAGATGAAAGGAGGCTGCTTGGTTCTATTAGCGACTTCAAACTACATGTATTCTTTTTTGTTCAGCTTCTGCTGGCTTCTTTACTTTCTTTTTGCTGACGGGAACCAAGTAGAACAACGTAGCACAATTTATTGCGCTCTATGTTTTCTTTTGTTTTTCGTGGAATTTCCCAGCTGCGCTACTCTTATACTGTAATCCAGTCCTGCGTATATGGTAATAACATCGGTTTATCGAGCAGGCTTTTCCTGCAGCGGCGGCAGGTGCCTGCAACCAATGTGGAAGAGCTTTCACGCTAGCGAGCATGTTCGGCGTTCAACAGGCGTTGTGTCGGGACCCTTCCCAACACTCCCGCTTTGTTAGGATAGTATGCATAAAAACGCGTCGGCAGCGATACGCCTGTACCGGTTTACGCGCTGGGCGGGGCTCTCTGATTTATAATCTGCGCAGCGCGTGTCGGCGCCGGCCATAGGTAAAACTGCCCGCTTATCTGGACGGCGGCTAAACTTCGCCGAAACTGGCGTTTCTCTTTCGTTCGTGTTCCTTTTTTCCGGACGTTCAATTCGCCGCTTTGGAAGTTCACGAGAAAGCTGCTTCTCTTTTATCCGCGTCTCTGAGACTAATGGGAGTAGACATGACACGCCTTGGTGCGGACAGCTTTGCTGTATAGAAACTCGCCGACTCGCTGAGCGCCCCACTCAGCCGGCGAGAAACTCACACTACATATTTCACAACTGACGCGAGTTTCGAGGCAAGTCGTTTTTTCGTTGCAGGGGCACTGTACGTGCATTGCGCAGTGTGCTGCTTCGTAGCTTGGTTGGCTGTCAAGCTACTTCGTTTGTTTCTCTGTGCATCTGCCTGCCTTTTCGGTCCTTCTTTGTTTTCCTGTTCTTTGAGTCAGTGACATGTCTTCAATATCGGCGTGTAAAAAGCAAACTCTCACATGTCGTCGCGAAGAACTTTCGCCAGAGATTCTTAGCGGCTTTGAACAATTACTGCGATTCGTCCCATTTCCTTCACTATATATACTGTAGATGTATCGTTAAAAGCTTTGTTGCTTCTTAGCCTCACTAAAGATAGTTTCAGACACATACACAGGAAATAAGGCTGTACTCTGACTATATAAATAAATTAGGAAGAAAATGTCGTAAAACTTTTGGTCGCAAAAAGCATCGCATTTTTTAATGCCTATTCATTCCAAATGCAAGAAAAAATAAAAGCGCATATGCTTGTAGTCACTGTGCAGGCCACTTTTGTTAGTCGTTGCCAGGGCGGTTTTAATTTTGCAGAATCGTTGAAGTTCGAAAAAGAAGCGAAAAACTGCACCAATAAGTACGATACGGAGGAGATGACAGCGTACCAGGAAGTTCTTTTAACTTTTATTGAAATCGTTGCGACTAAAGATGAGGCCCGACAACAAATTCGAAACAAGAAAAATGCGATCGAACGAACAAGGTTCCTTTCTGAACCGGAGACAGCGTTTTCTAACTATCCGTTTCTTCGCTTTTTTTTTTTTTTTCTTTCTTTCCCCCTTCGTCAATGGCTTGACGTGGATCAGACGCCGCCGCGCTGTCGTCCTCGCTGGCGTCGGCCGTGGGGCGCGACGCATGATACACCGAACGGAAAGTGAAATGGGTCGTAGGAAAATGGGCGCCCTGTAGAAATCGTTGCTAGTAGACGATCCGTCTATTCCCACATTTCGACCTTCTCGACGGGCTACAGTTTGTGCCCCGTCTGCTGTAATAATAACTTCAGCAACATTCAAGAGCCATGAAAATGTTTTCGTATAACAAGATACCAACTTTTCCATCTGCCGTCGTCCCTTTGCTGCATCTCTGTGTTATGCTCACTGACGCATTTGTTTCTGTGTCCATTTGTTATTGTTTTTGTTTTTTCGCTTGAACGATTTTGTTCAGTGTTCGCTGCCTTCGTTTAGAACGGTCACTGCGCACTGTCTATTCGTCACTGTCATAGAGAGTCCCGCTATTTACAAATTGAGGATCAGAATTATGGGACGACGGTCGCACACAGGCTGCGCCCCTATCTCGCATTCCCGGCAGCGGAAAAAGAAGCATGTCCGTTTGGTATGCCATAACTCGTGTCACCCGTGAATGTGCGCCGACGCAGTAGCTATTGACGTTTTATGAAGGCGCGCGGCCTGTGCTTTGTTTTTACTGGACACAGTGATGCATATTGAATACGGCAGTGCATAGACGGATACGTACGGGGTGAGCCCCCCCCCCCTCCCCCCACACCCACACACACTAACAAAATATCAAAAACGTTCATGCACCAAAGCTGTTTGGAAGAGCAGATGTTAGGCAATCATGGCATCAGGCATCTTGTTAACGAAGGCTGCCAGTCATTAGCAAATAGTACAACTATGGACGCACAGCTTTGTGATTACGGCCCCATATCCAGAAACAACATAAACCATGGCGCGTGGAGTCGCATATTGTGTAGCAGGATAGAGACTGTTTGGCTACAATTCATTTTAGGATTGAAGCAGCGATGCAGTTAAGGGTTAAGCCGTGGTTCGCGTGTTTACTTCTACTGCTACTTTGGTGCCAGATAGTGCTCTTCGTGCTGTATACAACCCGCGTTAAACTCATATGAGAATTGAATTAGCCTTGCGCCACAATCCTGAACTCACTCAAGGGAATTCACTCGAGTGAAAATGTTCAAGCATGTTCGGTGGGGATCCCAGACCTACTTAATACGCGTACTTTAGCTTTCTTCTTGCGGGGAATGTGTATGCGAGAAGTTTTACGTGTGAATGTGCGTGGCGTTTCTTTTAACAGCGTTGTATTTTGGGGAGCTATATGGGGGTAAGGCAAGCTCGGCAATTATACAAAAGTGTCATTGTTTAATGAACAAAGAGCAGGGTTTCTTTACTTTTGGTATTTTTACGGCGAAGCCGTTGGTGGAAGCTTCGCAGACGTTTTCATAACGGCGGCGTCATGCGGTGTACGGCTAAGGATCAATCAAACGCAACTTCTTCAGGGCAAAAGGTCCCGAATTTTCACTTTGAAACGTAATTATCAATCATCACAACATATAATTAACCTCACGGACACCCTACATGCGTTTGTTTTTTCAAGCCAGCAGCCCATAGTTTCTGTTTCCCGCGTCGTAATTCACCGATCCACAATGGAGGTCAGACACGAGTTTGTACGGCTGCGGCGGTAAAGAGGGTTACGAGCCGCCAGGGAAAACTGTCTGCGTGGGAGCCCTGGAGCGGCCGTACACATGAACAGGGCGGCGCTGACGGGTCGTCACTAAGACCAGCCAGCGAATGGTACTTCATTGAGGTGTGGCAACGCGCTTGCTCAGCTTCGCCATCATTGATGCATCACTTGCTCCGATACATCCGGAGCCGGGTATTAGGCCGAAATTTAAATATTTATTTTTTTCTACACATAAAGTTCTACACATAAAGGAGGCGAAGCAGGCAGCTCCCCTATCTCCCTTTTTTACATCCTTTTTCGGAAAAGCTCTTTCTCGGTACTGGCTTTCTGGTGGCTGCTATAAAAGTGCGAGGAGCGTAGCCTGTGGAGGCCGTGTATACAGAGGAGGAGAAAGCGCCGGCGGGCTTCTCTCGGGCAGAGACAAGCCACAGCGGTCTCGCGCACAGCCCTGCAAACAGAGCGCGCGTACTCTGCGACGCGTGGCCGCCCTGTTTCCCAGTAATGCGCGGTAAACACAGAGGCCCGCGTGCGAGCATGCGGGGTTACGCAGCACGGCGCGCGCCTTTGCTCCCAAACTCTCTGCGTGAGCGCTCGCTCGGCAGTTTCTTATTTTGTTTTACTGCGTTTGGTTTTCTTTCTCTTTCGTTTCGTCTAGCCCCTGGATCGAAACGGGCCCTACCCTTTTTTGCGAGAGGAAACAAAACACGAGGGAGGAACGAGCGTATACGCGACGAGCATGCACGTATCGTAAATCAGCAGTGGCCGAAGCGTGCAGTCCTCTTTAGTCTTAGTTGTTCATGTGTGCGTGCGTCGGCCGCGCAGTTGCCGCATTGTGGCAGCGCTGCCGTCCAAACTCTTTCATCTCATCTCCCCGCGAGACGTAGAGGAACCAGAGAACAAATATGGAAGGGCAGGGAGTGGCGGTCTTTGTCTCCGTAGTTTTGCGCAGCTAAGCGGAAAGTGCGGTTTTGCGAACAAGTGGAAAGATGCTGCGAGACTGTGTACATGCCGAGAAGACCCGGCGGGAATCTGCCATGCAGAATGATTCACTTTTTAGCTCTACGATTGTTCGGCTAAAACAAAACAAGCCTGCGGAATACTGCATAGCGCACCGTCAACATTCTGGGCAGCAGCCGCCATCTTTGCCAACAGGCTTTATTTGAAGTTAACAAAGCACCGTACGCGAGAAGTTTTCACGGAGTGGACTTCCCAAGGATAAACGGCAAGCTCGTTCTTTCTCTCCCCCCCCCCCCTTTTTTTTTCTTTTCTTGACCATAGCATGTTTAGGTTCCACTGGCCGTGAACGCGCACAAATCCTTAAGCACTGCTCACGGCAAAAATCTAGCCCACCTATTCCTTCATTGTTATTTTCAGAGCCTCTCGTAAGGTCGTGTATTCCTGCTGACGACCGTAACTTTGCAATAGGCTTCTTTCACTTCAAGTGAAACTTTTTCAAGACAGCGCTTTTTCGAATTATATGTCGATTTATACAAAAGGACGTAATTCTATGTGAATTTTATTATATATTTTTTCATCTTATTCCTTTGAAAATGTCCTACGCCTAAGCAATATTCGTCCCAACGAACAAAATAAAGTACGCTCTTTCATTTACTAGATTTTTGAAAGTTTTGAGGAAGTCGCTAAGTCTTCAGGATGGTCATAGGAATCGGCGCGATGCATCGCTCGGCCCAGCTCTGTCGGCTGTGGCGGAACCAACAGGCCCAGATAGCCACAGTTCACGCTGCTTGATTCATACAATTGCGCGAACGCGTGAAACAGTTCTCGAGACGATATTTATATCAGCTCATAGAGACTACTTAACTCAGAAAAGAAAACTATATTGACCTAAGAAAAAGTTCTGCCCATCAAGATTGTAGTGTAGCGTTCTCTGTATCGTTCTACAGCTGCCATCTAACTATTGATATATCTACCCATGCATTTCTTTTTTTTTTTCAGGAAGTGTAGAATAGTATAATTCTACGGCGCGCGTCACGCCTCTTCAGCGAGAGTGTCGTCACAACGCGCTATATGTGAATCTATGCAGCTTGCAGCAATCCACGCGCGGAAAACCGTAGAGCGAAGGCGCCTAGCGGAAAGTTTACTTTGTGTGCTTCGCTTACGGGTAAGCATCTCTCAGAGCTCGATGCTCTGAGGGCCCTGCGCGAAGTACGAGCGAAGTGGTCAAGCCTGCTTTTCACGAGCACGTAAGGGCCTCGCACTGATTGAAAAGCGGTCCCGATCGCCGGCAGGCTCAGCACGGGAGAAACACTCGCATATCGAACGTCGTATGCGCATACCCCGGATTGCTTGTGTCTTGCTTTCTATCCGTGGTTTCTCTCTTTCTCTCTCTTTTTTTCATCTTTCCCGTGCTTTCGTCGCGTTTAATCTACCTGCACTTTGAACGTCCGCGGAAAGTTGAGCGCAACGTCGAGCGCGAGTTCAGCGCAATACATGAGCGCCGGTGCGATGGCGCTGCTTCGGCTCCAAACTTCAAAAGAGAAACTAGCCGAAGCGCCAGTGCGAATGATTAACTGCACGCGAGGAGCAAATTTAATTGCCTGTAGACGAAACGATGAACTTTGAGAGTAATAAGTTTGCATGTGTGGCGGCGTAGTTCGCATAATGTTCCAGTGAAACCTACACAGTATGAACCAGGGAGGAAATCCCAGTTAAACCTATCAGCTTTCTCGTCTCATGTTGATCGAATTAATTTCAGAGACCAAGCTTTATTCTGTTTTGCACGAGCCAAGCTTTCTGAATAGCGCACTTTTTTCCTTTTTTTTTTTCTACGGTCGTTTAACAAGTTTATATTTTCAGGTAACCGGGTGAATAAACGCAACGTGTTCAGTAAACTTCATTTTGATCAAACAGTGAATTAACAGTCGAGTAAGCGAATTTCGTGTACCAAAACTATTAGCACAAAAAATGTATGTAACAAACCTTAATTAAAAAGTGGTGGTATGCAAGTTAAAAAAAAAAACGTGTGCTTCAAGGCGTTTCATTACATTCCATGCTTGGGAATATGGAAGTCGCCATTACTGAAAGTGAATTGAAAAGAAACACTATACTTTTCGAGAAAGAACAGAGTCGGTTTTGCTGCTCTCTGGCAGCACTGCGTTAATCTGAGATTCCAGTTCATGCATGCACTCATGCAAAAGCACGATAAAGGTCTCCTTATGGAATGTTTTCTCTATAAAAAGAAAATCATATCAATATTTTCTCGTTTCCTTGATATTGCGGAGCGCGACAGGGGGTTCTTTAAGGTGCGTGAAACAAGAGGGTCGAGGGGGTGCGCGGAATTCGCACCTCCTACAACCCGCTCGTGCTGCAAGACGCGTTCAAAGAAGAATCTTAGCCGGTGGCTCGCAATAAGCGTGGCGAAACTCATATTCTCTTTCTTTACAAGCCACGAACGTTGCGGAAAGTTTCGAAGAATTAAGTTAACGGAAAAGTTCAGCCAGAAATTGCTTTCTCTTTCGAAACAGACCGCGGTATAATTAAAACTGGGTTTCATACTTATATGCATTGCGGGCCTATCGTGCCGTTGTGCGCCTCGAGTCGGTGCGTAGCGCGCACGTATCGCGCAACTGGTGCTGTGCGGCCCCGCGCACGAAGAGCGGCGCGGGCGGCGCCTTCCGCGGGCCGCCGGCCGCGGCGCTGAGCGCGAGCCGCCCCTCCAGCAGGACCCGGCCGCTGTGCGCGCAGTTGAGATCGAAAAGTAGGAGCCTGCGCCACGAACACCTGGCGCCAGACAGGCTCGTCATCCCAAAGAGCCGGCAGCACTCGGCGGCGTGGGGCTGCTCCAGTCCACAAGTCAGCGCGCTCTCGAAACCGCGCACTGTGTGTCCCTTCACGGGAGCGCTCCACTCACGGTCCCCCTTTTGTCCCTCTTTTTTCCCCGCTGCAGGCCAGATCGGAGGGGACGGGGAGACCTCGGAAGACAAAGAAGCCGAAGCCGAAGCGGAGCAGGAGCGGCTCGAGGCGCTACGGGAAGCCGAGGAAAGACGAAAGGAGAAGCACCGGCGGATGGAGGAAGAACGTGAGAAGATGAGGCAGCAGATCAGAGACAAGGTGAGTCCTCCCAGCGCCACCGCGGCATAGGGAAGTCGCGCCGTCACCTGCCGTGTACCCAGCCAGTTCCCGACCGCGTGCACTTATTCTGTACCAGGTAGAGGGGCTCTCCAGAGCGACGGACACGTGGTAAGTGTTCTAGGGAAATCTGGGGAGCTGTCCATTCTTCCAGGGACCAACCTTCCCGCTCAGTTACGTTTCCACTGGCTGTGAAAGGCGCGCATACTCCCTAGCGAAAAGCAAAGTTAGGCATAATATATTTCTCTGCCAGAAATTCTATAGCAGCTTAGATTCACTACACTTTGAAGGCAAGAAAAAACGCCTAGAGGTGTGTTACTGAACGAATAAATGCCAAAGCATTGCATAACGGGTTGTTGTTCACTGACTACAGATATTTTGAATAGGCCGCGGTGACATGCTTGGTTCGTTTCAATTCTGTTTCGGTATAGCATTGATTAAAGTGGCTGTCAGCTACAAGTCCCAGATCTGCGCCCTTCTTTTAGTATTACAACATATCTCAATGTCATCTGTGGCATGGTTTTAAGTCGAAAATCTTCTGAACAAGTCGTTTGCACCCGCAGTGTGACATGAACTTTGTTCCAACAAAGTGAGACATTTTGCTTCAACCGAACGGTTAAATTGTAGTAGTAACGGCCACGAGTGTGGCTTCATTAGTGGCCTTATATGCAATATATATAACCTGCTCGGCCAAGCTTAATCTACAGTTTTTCACAGGAAACTCGTAGTGATTCAGCAAGTGCCAGGAATGAACAAAGGTTAAGTGAGCTTAATCTGAAAGTTTAAACAACACAGAGCAACAAGTTCAGGGAAGGATGGAGACTTGAAGTGATAAGATATCGACGAACAGGGAGTGTCGCTGAAGAAAACATTTCGGCAAGGACTTGCCTCGACGAAGAAAAGTCTCTTTGTCGAAACGTTGGCTCCAGCGAAATTCCTTGTTCGACAATTTTTCATCACTGCGCTTAAAAAAAGTTAATTTCCAATCAGAGTGCACGAATACTCTGGCTGAACACGTTCAAGTGCGTTTGTAAGGAATAAACTATCGTGTGTGGTGGCGCTCCTAGACAACTTCATCCACGAGATGAGGTTGTTTAGCTTTCTGTTAGGAACCTGTAGCCGGCGAATGCAAAACACTATTAAGTTGTCGCTGCAGAATGCATCGACACGTTCACAGCATGCAACAACCCACAGTGGTGATAAGGTCCGTTATGGACAGCGGTTTCTGTTGTCGAATGTGCCAAAGCTGTCGCGCGTGAGTGCTCCTGGTTATTGGAGTGCCACTTTCGCTGATAGTGCGTCCAGCAGCTACAGAATCCACTAGAATGGAAGGATGGATTGATGGGTGGATGGGTGGGTGAATGGATGGATGTAGATGGGTGGGTGAATGGATGGATGTAGATGGATGAATGGACGGATGGATGGATGGACGGATGGATGGATGGACGGATGGATGGATGGAGAGGATGCTGCAATGGAATACTTGGGTGGGGAGTACAAAATTTTTATGAAGTCAATGTAGTGTTTTTTATAGGCTTAGTTTTTTTTCTTCGCCTGCAGCTTTGTTTCGTGCGTGGGCTACCACGAAGTGAAGGTGGTGTACGTCTGGTGACTTATGACTAAGCAATATAATCACATCGTTCGAGTGGCCTAGAGTCATCTCTGTGACATCTGCGGTTGCTATCAGACAAACGTGTGGATACTTTTCGTTTGTACGCGTTAGAGGAACGGGTGGTCAACTTTGGCTCACTACGCAAGCCAAGATTCACAGTCGCTCGTCCTCAGAACAAAATATATTCGTGACAGTGGTCACAGACTTTTACAGCGAGCATTCAGAGTACAGCGCACCAGGGGCCGCGACAAGCGTTCCACCGTTGAATACCTTGTGAATCTGGAGCAAGCAGACGTCAGCCGCCGCCAGCCGATACAGCAACGTTCCACCGAGAGTCGGGGAATCGCCAAGTACTACGTTTATTTTAAGTGTGGAAAAGCAGAAGGAACGTGTGTTCTGTCGGGAACTCTAATAACTGCGTCAGAGACTGGAAGGTGTGAGACGAGACTGAGTGCAAGCTTCATCCGCCTCAGCTTACTGAGCACCAGCGACCGTTCGTCATGCACACCTTTCTGCAAGGCTACAGTACTAACAAGCTCACCGCCAGCGCTGTATAGTCAGCCGCCAGCAATGACCGGCTGCCTACTGCTGGCAATGAGTACCAGGACAACGCTGCCTACAGCAACAACACAGCGTTATCGCCACCACTGACACAAAATACTTTTAAATAATAGAACTTGGATAAACATGCCAGTCTGCGCATACCGACGCTATATACTCACCTACTTGAATAACCTCACTTTATACGTAGGAGTGAAGTTTTGGTAACAACTTTATTGCTAGTCCTGCGGAGCTTTCGCCGACCGGGCCTTACGTCTCCCACGTGGGGACGTCGAGGCCATTGCCTCACCGCCACCTCACGGGTATTCACGGGCCTGCTGGACAGCCCAAAGTTGGTCGCCGAGGCTGGGGCTGCGCAAGGCAGCGGAAGAGTTAGCCGCGGTAGCAGTGAAGTCAAACGCAGAATAATATAGGAAGGCATCGGAAACCACACCGTAGGCGAGCGATTACTCAGCAACTCTCAACATTTTTTTTGTCAGCGATTCATTTTAATCCGCGCTGAAAGTAATCAGAAAATAATAATTTCCAACCTTTCTTGTCAGAGCTGGCGACAAGAATAACGTGATCGCAATCAACCCCCGTGGTCGGAGCAGGTCGCAACCAGGCATTTGCTTCGTGCCCGCGCACGCCTCTTTCGAACGAAGTTATTACACGTAAACGATTAGCGACAAGAAGTGCATGGGCGTCATAGCGTTGCAAATTTATCGCTAGAATATCAAGGGCAAAACAATTACCAGGGGCCCAACTCACAAAACTTCTCTTTCGTAAGTGCGTTTTCCCTTTGGTCAGCCCTTTGGTGCTAATATGTCCCGCATCATGATTGGCTGAAATATTCTCTTGCGAAAATTTTTAGCGCAAGATGTTCTCGTGAATACGGGCCCAGGCTGCTACATTCGTCGCCTTCGGTCTATAGGCTTGCACGCATTAATATTGCAGTGCAGATGACAGAAAGGTGTGCTGTTTCTTGGGCTGTAGTTGGAATATCATTTGACGCCCTTGATGAAGACAAGTACACAGGGAGGATACAGTGAGCACACAGAGCGCTTCTGTTTATGGTTTTCTGTGGGCCTCACGGTGTCCTTTTCTTCATCAGGCGCGTCCAAAAATATAGAAAAAAAGGTATATTCACGACTGCATCTTCAGCTTTAAGCAAAGTTTAATGTCGATCAGAAGGCGTTCAATGGCGGGTGCTATAACGTGACCAAATATGGCGGCACCCATGGTTCCAGCATGCGCATGAATATGATGCTATAAGTGTTCCATAAAGGCAGCCAGGACGCGTCTCCTGCGGTCTATCCTGGATATACCACGGGAGTGACGTGTGGCGCCAAGAATCTGGACCGGTATTATAACAAAAAGCTCTTGCGCTAGACATTTTCGTAAGATCGAAGTTCAGCCAGTCTGTCTTGACGCCGAAATTAGCACAGAAGGCAGCCTGCCAATGGATGAAAGGACTTACGAACTTTCAGAATTCAGTCCCATATTCACTTTAGTTAACTCTACTCTCTCTCTAGTTTTTTCTTGCTGTGGTTCATGTTGGCACCATGTGTCTCGTCGTTAAGTACGTCGTGAAAGTAATTATTGCAGCAGAACACCTTGATACAACAATCAAAAACAAATAGTTTGGACAATGCAAAACCAGCCAGCCCAATAACCATCAGTGAAGAACAGCTTATTCAAGCAAAGCGCAATTTGATGTCCCAAAGAACAACGTAAAAGTCACTCTCAGTTTAATGTAGCGCCATGACAGTTTCATGGGGTGGCACTTCAGATCATGTTATTCTAAAAGCAGAGTGGGCGACAAACTTACAGCCGGTTACACATGCATTGTGAGCAAGTTTCGATTTTCATAATGAGCTTAAGAGCAAGAATAAGCCAACGAAAGATGGCGCAAATGACCGTTTGTTTTTGTAAATATCTCTATTTAGCGTGAAGGCCTCCGCCTCCGCTCAGAGGGGTCCGTGAGCCGCAATCTGTTCGACAAAGAGCCAGCAACGCAAGGAATAAGGACCGGTTTAATTCACGACTCAAACCAATCTCACAAAGCCTTCAATGCCGGCACAACACGGCACAAACGCGTACAAGGAAAGGACCAAAGGCCCGGAACGGACAATCCCCGCAGACTGGCGGTTAACCACGGAACATACGAAGCGAAACATAAAGGCCGGTATGCAAACGAACTCACACTCAACTGGAAATCGAAGGTGAGCCAACGACTCGCCTTAGCGGACGTCCGAAACCGGCGTGGTCCCCGCTCTGCAGCACTCACGGAGGAAACGCATGGCGCGTCGAGCAACCATCATCGCATCCCCCTGGCCCCCTGTACAGTACACTGTACCCCCTGGTCAAAAATCCCGCGGGCTCGTCTCTCCTGCCTTCTTATCGGCCAGCGTCCCTCTGCCCCGCCCCCCTGTGGCTTTTTTTCTACGCTGCCGCGCTTCACGCGCATGGCCAATACAGCGTGTGGTATCCTGGCGCCTGCTTCAACAGGTTTCCAGCGTGCGTGCTGCAGATAAGGGCCCAAAGGCCCGACAAGTTTAAGATCCACGTACCCGAAACGTACGATAAACTTCTCTTTCTTATGAAAGGAAAAGGGAAGTGGAACTGAAGAAAAAGTTCAATCGCGTAGCTTGTGGGAGTCGATGGTCCTCACACAACGCGTGCGATGTTCTGCCACAAGTCATGCCGATGGCTGCCCCTCTTTGCGCTGCTTCTCAGGGTATTTGCACACCCTCACACACACACACACACACACACACACACACACACACACACACACACACACACACACACACACACACACACACACACACACACCCTCACACACACACACACACACACACACACACACACACACACACACACACACACACACACACACGCACGCACGCACGCACACATGCGTGTGTGGGTGTGCGTGGGTGACAGAGAGATATCAAAAGAGGAAGGTAGGTTAGTAGTATATATAAACCGTTACTGCCAAACCACCTCACTCCCGGAGTTTGCGTCAAGCGATCCTTTTTCTAACCGGAAAAGGCGCTACTCTAAACGTATACGTCCATACTTCAAGTCACGGTGCCGCCTCTCCTATTTCTTTTTTCGCCCGCCAACGGCTGGCCGTGCAGCCATGCAAACTCCGCTCAAAGAATGGCGCTCTCGCACTGAGCTCCCCACGGGCAAAAGCCGGAATCGCCTCGCAGTTTTCCCACGTACGCTGTTTACGTATTCCCGTCGCCGTTTCCTTTTGTTAGTTTTCCCTGGACTTCGGAAATGCAGCAGCGAAGAGCTGGAATAAAGGGACGAGTGAGACGGTCTCGGGGTGTGGAGGTTGGGCGCCTGAGATCGGGAACAGCCGCCGACTCGCCGTTTCCGCGCTCTTCCTTCGTGGGACGGCGAAAGAATTTCCGAAAAGCCAACGCAGATTACCTTCCCGTTAAGGTTTTCAATTTCTGGAGGAGGCTTACCCGTCGGTCCCACGGAGGGGTGCGGAGAAGCGGACTTAAGTCGTTCTATACCACCGCCACCGAGAGATATATCCGCGGCACTCGAGAACTAGTGCGCTACGTTTTATAACGATCATTCTTGGAAGCTTTCCGGGGGCCTCATTCCTGGCGCCATTCGGCGGTAGTGTCACTATAGTGAAACAATGTACGCAAAATATTATTCACTCTAACCCCGAAAGGCCGTCGACCAAAGGAGGGCTATAGACATGTAGCGTGCATGAAAATCATCCCGAAAATCCTGACGGGGAAAGCACTCCTTGCGGTTCCGTATCGCATGGCGCATTGTGGGCAGAAAAATTTCTTTCTTCGAAATGATACGCCTTCCTTTTATTTTCCTCGCTTGTTTTTTTTTTCTTTTGTATTTTCACCCGTTCCCTTTTGCATCATCAGCGGCATTCGCTTCTGCAACCCCGTCCTTTCCCCCTCCGTTTTTTACCACTCCCCATCAGCTTTTCTGAAAAGCTTCAATACTGCGGTAGCGCCGGTCTCACTGCTGCCAATATACGTCAACGCTCCGCCGAGATCTCGTTTCCGCTCTTATATGGGCGCCCAGGCGAAGCGCCGAGCCTGCCGGTAGCCTCTCATAATCCTTCCAGGTCAATAGAGGCTTTTCCTGACCTCACGGCTCCACAAACATTAGCGCCGAGGTTCCGTAACTTTTTCGCGCGCAGCAATTGTCGGGGATCGGAAGGAGAACTCGCCCGCTGTGAGCGCGGCTGTGCACAGGTTGTCTCGCCCAGACGACGTCGCCATAGAGCATCGTACTGAAGGTAATCTTATTATGAGGCACGTACGTACATCCGGGGAACGCAACCTGTTGAATCACTCGAGCAGCAACACAGTACTCGACCCGTAAAGGGCTCGTATTTCTGTTTTACCCGCCATGGCGGTCTTTCGTGGATTCTTCAAGTCTGCTGAGTTCAAGAGCGCCGAAAATAGAGCTAACCTCGAGAAAGTATTTCGAAACGGAGAAAGCTATTGCAATACGCCGGCCAGTAGGAGTATGCATCTATACACCTGGCGCAACAGCTGAACCGCAGGCGCTTAGGCAATAGGTGTACGCGTGCCACTTCGGGCTGTCTACTGCTTCGCAGATGATCTCACCACGCCCACATTGTTTCGACTATTCGTGGAAACTATTCGTTCCTCGATTTAACCCTTTTTTTTTCTTTTTTTTTTAACGGTTGTTCTATTTTGTTGTTCCCCATTGCTCCCTATCGGCATTTCTTATTTTTCAATATCGCCGATCATCTCTACTCATACTGTTGTTTGTTCAGTTTCAGTTAAATTTTGCGCACAACCTGTAGGTGAGCGGTGATTTCAATAATGCGGCCTTCAATTTCGCGGTGAAAGAACTTAATATTAAACAAACATATACAAGCGCATCGAAGTCCAGGGAATCGCAGGCGGTCGATCTCCCTTCCGGCCAACGGAAAGTTTTCGTGTGGTACGTTTATATTTCGGTTTTACGTTCTCAAACAATGCTGACAAGAGCGCGATAAGCCATGGGTGATTAACCAAGAATAGTGGTCGACCCGACCTAACCTTCTCATGCCAGCTTTCAGAGCTGTGAAGCACGTGCTGGGTCTACCTATGACACTTGGTTTATGGAATATAAAGTACCAAACTGACTCAGGCCATGAGAGACGCCGTAGTGGAGGACCCCGGATAATTTCGACCACCTGGGGTTCTTTAACGTGCAATGAAATCGCACAGGACACGGAACTCTAGTGTTTCGACTTTATCGATACCAATAACAGTTATAGTTTATTCAAACAACGGTAACATATGTATACGCGAAATCTTGCTTTTCTTTTTTAATTATATAGCGACCTCTTCAGTGTCACGTAAAACGGCGCGGTAGCAAGGGTTTGCGAGCGTGGCTACGGCTTACATAATGAAAAAGAGTGAGAGGGAAAAGGCAAACTCGAGATCAATAGAAACGTAACAATAAATATGAGAAAATTTTGATATCGCTGGTATTTCTGTAATACTAAACTGTCCCAGAAATTGACAACCTTTAGGAATAAATTAGGTTACTTCAGGATATGTCCTCTAATTTGATATGCCGTTTGGCAGTAGAATATAAATGGTGTTTGCATTTGCCGGGAACAAAGTAAGTGTTGTTGGTGGCGTCATTTTCTTCCTATATGATAATCGCCAAGTGTAAAATGATTCCGCGAAACTTCGGTGCGTAGTCCTCACGTTCACCTTGTCACAGTAAACATGCAGAAAAGGAATAGCAGCAATTTCTCAGACTGGTTGATGCAAGAAATACACATCCATGGCTCCTTCGAGAGATTCTCCTTAACGTATATCGCAGTGCCAGTTCGCGCCGTTACGGATGCATATTAAGAAATTCTAGGCGCGCTTGTTTTGTTGATGGTTCGAACAGCTGGTTCGATTAAAGTGTGGCTTCGAACTCTGCTAAAGAAAACCGCCGAGTTTAGTAAAGGTGAGAAGAACAAATGAATGTTAATTTGTTGACATGCTGATGAAAACCGTCGTTACATAACACGTCAGTATAGCGTCAAGCACGATATTTTGAATCATATCGACCGCATGCTTTGGGCCCTCTTTATTTTCAATTATACAAAGCTTTCTTGACCCCATTACCCGTCTTGCTTCCACAATGGCCAGGGCGGGAGCTCTCCTTTCCTGTATAAGCTTGGTCGCATGCATGCCATGTACAACGTGGCGGCTACAGTTTCTCTTTGATGCTGCAGTATATTATACGACAATACTGGAAATGTCAACCGTGTTCAAATATTTAGTGAGAAAAAGTTGCTCCGGGCTTCACTACATCGAGCGCGTAGCAGTGTTGCCGACGCAAGAACAAAGGCATAATGAGTCTCGCAGGCGTTGTACGTAGAACACCGCTACGCCAGGTAATATTGTGGAACGAGCCTTATGTCAAACACCCTTTAACATAAAAGGAACTGTAAACATAAAGTAATGCCGCCATGCGGCTGAAATTGAGCCGAGACAAGGCTGTGCAGTTATTCCGCGCATACGGTGAAAGAGACATACTGGACAAAAAAAAAAGAGCGTCAATGTCTCCAATTGCAGGAGTAGAAGACTAAATTACAAACACGTGCCAGTTTGAAAGCACTCGCGCAAATTAAATGCGTGCGAAGAGGAGATCGACGAGGCGTGTACGACAGCCGACTGTCCAAAAAACTGGTCCTGTATCGAGCGCGCGAAACAATAGGTCCTTCGCGTAGGTGGACAAAGCCGTAAACGAGGTGTAGAATATAGAGCGGGAATCATCGATCTGGTGTTTGCGCGTGTAAATGTAGAGAACGCCAAACTTTTGAGGGTGTTAATTAAACGGCGTCGCTAAGTAGGCACGCGAAGGCCGGTCAAAATAAAGCACCCAGCGTCACGAGCACGCAACAGGCTCCTTTCGTACAAGCCGAAGCCAAGACACTCTTGGAAGGCAGCTCTCGTTATAGGCGTTTTTGTGCGACGCAGAAGACGATGGTGAAGTGTGGCAACACGAGTGAGCGAGGCGTGAAAGGCCAGCCTTGCCAGTGCGCTTTACAACACGGTTTTCTATAATGGAATGATAGCGTCAGGAGAGAAACTGGGCTTTCCATATTGTCATGGTAGATAGAGAGAGAGATAATAAAACGAGAGAAAGGCAGGGAGGTTAACCAGAATTGTAGCATCCGGTTTGCTACCCTACACTAAGGGGAGGGGGAAAGGGAAAGAAAGATGGAAAGGAAAGCGGAGAGAAGAGCAGGCGCGCGATAAAATAAATATAAACAAAAGGAAGCTGTAGAGCGGGAGTACTAAAGCCTATTCAATAGGCCACTGGCACGCAAGAAGTTCAGTAAGGCCTTAAATGATTTTCGCTGTGCAGACAGTTCGGGTCGGCATTCCAGCACTGACTGTTCCGACAGGGATCTGTCGTCAAGGCGGGCCAACACAGCAGCTAGCGACGGTCTGTGCGAGCCGTAGCGAGGGCAGCGACAAAGAACGTGGTCTATTGTTTCTTCGCTGTCACACTGGCTGCAAGCAGCAGTCTCTGCCATGCCGAGTCGGAAGGCAAAAGGTTTGGGGAAAGCAACACCAAGCCACAGTCGACAAAGCACCGTTGCCTCGAGTCGAGAGAGTCCGGACGGAGGCCGAAGTCGACGACACGGGTCCAATCTATGCAGTCGTGTGTGCTGCAAACTTGGTGTGTTCCACAAGGATTTTATGTCTTGATTGGCAATCTCTCGAATTTTCATCGCAGCATCCGTTCTTGATAACGGGATGGATTCTTGTACGCCGTCTTCGTGTGCAGTTCGAGCAGCAGCGTCGGCATGTTCGTTGCCCAATATGCCGCAGTGACTTGGAAGCCACTGAAAGGTGATGTCATGTCCTTGCACGAAGAGGTGATGGAGCAGCTCTCTAATTTCCAACACTAGTTGCTCGTGAGGTCCCCGGCGTAAGGCGTATACCAGGCACTGTAGAGCTGCCTTGGAGTCCGTGAACACGCTCCATTTCTTGGGTGGTTGGTCATGAATTACTCCAAGTGCGCTACGGAGAGCAGCAAGTTCCGCAGCTGTCGATGTAGTCTGGTGGGATAGCCTAATCTTCACGGTGGTTGTTCTTGCAGGAAAGATCACTGACCCTGCAGACCCAACAACGGTGGTTGAGGCGTCAGTATATAGATGGCTATGCTCGCTGTACGTCTCGTACAGCAAAAGAAGAGAAGCGGTGGAGACGAAAGCTGTGCTTTTGACCTTATACCTGGAACCGTGAGTCGAACTTGTGGATGAGTCATACACCATGGGGGAGTTGGAACTCTTGCTGGCCAAGTCATACCTTATGTCAGGACGCACAGATTTTTAAGTGTAATCATTGATAGGGACCTCTGCTGGGGTACTCACGTGGCCTACCTAAAGAGGCGCCTGGCGGACATTGCCCATCTGTTCAAGTATCTTGGAGGGAAAACCTGGGGGACCTCAGTACATCCAATGTACTGTACAAGACGCTTTTTCTCGGCTATTTGCGATACAGCTTGCCTGTGCTGACCAATAACTGCAGAACCAATATTCGCACACTCGAAAGCGTTCAGGCTATGGCTCTTAGAGTTTGTCTGGGGCTACCGCGATGTTCGTCAACAGCTGAGACCATTGCGATTGCAAAGGACTACCCGGCCAAGACGCATATCATAATGGAAGCGCTCAGAGCACACGTGAGGCATCTTGCTCGCGCCCCTACCCATCATTTAGCCTCTCTGCCTGAAGAGCGACCTCGTGCCTCATTTTGTCAGACAGTCCTGTCCTACCGTACACGCCTACCAAGAGCATATACAGCTCCAGCAAGGGTCATGGTAGATAATGATGTTCTATATTGTACGGCGCCCTTCTTCAATGACCCAGTGCGCAGCTCCTCCTTACACTATATAGAGACAAGCTTCTCACGGTTTACGAATAAAATTCGTAAGCTCTAGGTCATCTCGCGCTAGGGCAAGCGAAAGATATGCGGTGGAGGCCATGGACTAGACCGATGTCAAACGCCACGCTTTGCCCACGCTTCTCAAACCAATGTCGGAACATATAAAGCCAATGTAGGTAGCAGCCTGATGTCTGCTATTAGGAGCGAGTTACAGATCAGTGGACTGACTAAGAAAAACCTTTATTGCTCTAAAGCAAGATGAAGATCTGAGTATCTTCTGTGTGGACTCCCTAGCCGCAATTTATTCAAGTAGTGTAAATCTGGTATGGAGACTAATATCTTACGAGATCTTTCTCGTCCGAGATCGTCTGTGCTGGACGCTCATTCTGTTTTCACGTTCCTCGCCAGAAAAATACGAGGAGCGCACGCGTTGATCCAATCATGATGTCTCAGCGCGCCAATAGTCTGCATCTTAGTGCCACTATGGGTGCGAAACCATATGCCAGCAACCTTTAGCTTTTATGAGAGCAAGCACGATTCACTGCAGTCCCACCTTGAATCAATTCTAAATTGCATGTTTCATGTTGCCCACTGTGTTAAACGCAAGCTGAACATGCGATAAAGAGGAACACGTTCGCTGTCGTATCTTTGCCCGTGCTAGATCTGGCACGATCATTGGTTTCTCAGCCATAACGATCAAAGCGATTTCGTACAAAGGAGTTCTACTTCGTTGCAACGTGCGGTAGTTCTACGCGCCTCTGAAGGACATCGAGTGGCGTATAGAAGTATCACAGTTGCGGCCTCGATGAACACGAGGAATCGAATATTGTGACGACATCGTACGATAGACAAGAATGCCAGAAAATACCGGAGCAGCACGAATATAAAAGCTTTACTAATTTCGAAACGCCCAGAATACCAGCGCTGCTTCTTCGTTGTCATCATGACCTGGTACATACGCGCGGTGATATGGCTGTGTACTACAGTTGCCCTCTTCAAAAAGAACGTCGTCCTGATGTCCGAGGTTCGCAAGAGTTTGTGAACAGCTTGTTCCTATTTGCGTAAATATACAATATAATGTTCCGGTTCTGAAAAAAAATCAGTGCCAAAAATATTTACGAGAATACCCTGCCCTCTAGACACATGTGTATTTACATCCTCATGCACTCTTTCGGACGGTGTGGGTCATAAGGCACTATACATATGATCTTCTGGCAACATACGCGTCATTAAAAGTACCTGGCACCACCGGCCAGTCAATGGAAAGCTGCACTGACGTTTAACGAATTTAAAGGGAGCCTCCCATCGAGCTACCGTTGTCCAAACAATTCTCGAGTACTTTTCTTTGTTCATTCTCGTTCTTTTTTCTCTACTGCAGAGCAGCATAGACCCTGCCATTCCCTTTTTCGGCGACCTCTAAAACTGCTTGTGGTTTTATGTCGCAATGCAACGGATGAAGGAATGAAAAGGAGACGAGAATCGACCGCGTTTTGCTTGTCCTGTCTCGCAGAGGCTTTGCGCCGTGTTGGCGTCCCCTGACGGCACTTTCCTATCCAGCAGGTGTGCAGCGCGCACGCGAGCCGCGGCTCAATCCGCTCGTCGCAGACGCGGACACGGCAACGACGGGCGCTCGTAAGTCAGCGTGTGGTCGCAAGGCTCGCATTTCTCTCAGCTCCGGAAAGGCGGCCGCGATATGTGTCACCGCTGGGACAGAAAGTTGCGCTCTGTTCTCCCTCTGTAGATGTTCTCAATTTCCCTCGAGGGAGCTCGCTATGTCAGGCAAAGCAACAGTCGATCGGGGAAAGCGGCTTCTCTTCTGCCGCGTTAATTTTTCTTCCGCTTAGGCGACACCTGCTTTCTCTTGCTGAATTCTTTCTTTTTTTTATGCCTCGCTCCGTTCCCGGTGGCGTCCTCGTTGTTTATTTCCTCTTCTCTCGGTGTATTCTTGTCCGCACGCTGTGAGGTCTCTAGTAGTTTCGCTTTCTCTTCAATTCTCCCTCCAGACGGGAATAGCAATGGAATATCGATTCCGTCCCGTGCCGCCCGGGCTCAAAAGTCAAATGCAACTCAGGAAATCTGCATCCAAAGAGGTTTTCTCAAGCGTCTCCGTCTATGCAACCCTTCGGCCTGGTTCTGTCTCCGTTCTCCGGGAAGCGCCTTCATCTTCCGTTTTTTAGGCAGCCGCCGTCTCGTTTTGTTCTTGGTCAGCGTGGGCGTCTCGTCGAACATCACGTTCGAGAACACAATGTATAAAGGATATTCGAATATTGAAACACCCTTAACCACGCCGTGCACGATGTTCAGATTCTCAGGCACGGAGGACGCCCGCCCTTTTCCTTGCTTCCTTTCTCCTTCCCCCGAAATTCCTCCGCGTTTTCAACGAGCGGAGAAGAAAGAATTGCAGCGAAGAAAGTGCGAAAGAAGGCTCCTGCAACTCGCCCATCTGTCGCAATGCTTGCGAAAATGCCTTTAGCGCTGTTTCGCCGAGAGGAGCAGTCTTAAATATGTGCCGCTCGGCGAGCCACGCAGCACGGGAGGGCACGTTGTACGATGCCGGCCGTTGCCGAGCCGCCTCCCCTGAACAATATCTGAAGAGCCTATAATCCAGTTAGCTTTTTTTTCCTCACGCCCCGAACCGCTTTGCGTCTCCCGCGCTTTCAGCTGGCTGGCCGCTTTTCGTTGCGTGCTGAGCGAAAAGCCGCAGCGTCGTTAAATAATTTCTGATCAAGGCAATTTCTTCCCCCACTGCGTCACAGTTAGCGGGCGAAGCCACGGCGTTCCTCTCATTTCGTGGTTCACAGCGGCTCATATCATGAAGGGCCGCTTCTAGGAACGGGCTGAGACAAATAGCGCCACGCTCCAGGGGTTGTTACGTGCGTATAGGGGCTGTCTTTTGAACCTCACGTTGGGCTAAGAGCATCGCAAATTATCTGGCCACACGGAGCCTCTTGCAAAGAAATGACATCCAAGACAAAAAAGAAAGTTTATTTTGCAGCGTGACGCTTAATGAGCTCGTCATTTTGATCCGCATGCACAGTGCTCCTCCAACCTCACTCTATAAAAAAAAAGGTGAGGCGGAGGGGGGGGGGGGGTGTAGGAGCAATGGGTTTCATCCTTGCAAAGCTTCTGGAAGTTGTGGCGTTTTATTCCTTTTTTTTCTTTTTACGTGTGCGCGCGGGCTTGTCGGTGCCCAAGGGATTCGTTACAAGTCCTGGTGGTGGCTAACCCAAAGCCCCCGCAACTTAGATATCTCACCAGCCCTAGTAATTCGGCTTAGGGAAGGTTGACTTGCAAGATCGACTCCGAAACGTTGGCGCTGTCAAAGGACAGTGTAATGACTTACCCGCTTCTTGTTACGCCACTACCATCGGCTGCAGATCATGAAACTTATATGATCAGAAGAATATGAGAGCTGCTCTTTTTCGCAGACCAATCGGTGCGTGCGTGCGTGCGTGCGTGCGTGCGTGTGTGTGTGTGTGTGTGTGTGTGTGTGTGTGTGTGTGTGTGTGTGTGTGTGTGTGTGTGTGTGTGTGTGTGTGTGTGTGTGTGTGTGTGTGTGTGTGTGTGTGTGTGTGTGTGTGTGTGTGTGTGTGTGTGTGTGTGTGTGTGTCCGCTTTTCTCATTACGACTGTGAATGTTGACAGGACACGTGCTTTCTTCATCTCCGTTAGTTGCACGGAAACAGCTGGAGGACCTAATTGAAAAAGCGTTGTTTTTTTGTTTTTTGTGCTCATCTTCTCACCTTCATCCCGTCTGCCTGACGTTGGCCTCCCTTGTTTCTTCTCCCGTGGTGTGCTCTCATTTTACATTCCCTCGCCTAATCGTCTCTGCAAAACCACATGTGTATCATATCTCATACATAAAAGAAAGTTGGGCAAGAGATTTGAAAAATGCCACGCAGCTTTTATAATGGGCGAACGCAGATTAATTAACTGAGACGCTTAGGTAGAGAGTCGTCTAGCGCCAAAGAGGTTGTTTTTATTGTTGTTGTTGTTTCCATAAGAGCAGTCAGCAACGTAGCAGTAATGAAATGTACCCTGCAGCTTTCACCAGGGAAACCGGCTTGTTTCAGGAATTCTAGAGGTTGGTTTGTCGTGTGCTAAAAATTCTTCGCAGTTGCCGTGATGGGAATTGACATGGATGCAGTAACGCTTCTCTACGACACGATTCTATAATACCCGGTTACTTCTCCTTTGGCACTCCAGTCACCTGCGAGCGCAATTGACATCTTTTACAGCTAAAACACGTTCCAGGAACGAATGGTTCAACTGGCGCCGTTTATTGCCGCTAACATCGACATATGTTATGCACTCTTATTGGGAGATCTATAGGAGAAGTAACCATGCATTCTCAGTGGGCCGCCATGTTTGGCCGACCGAGGCGCCGCGGTGCGAGCATTTGCTTGGGGGCTGCTGAAACGCTCTGGCGTACAGCGCGGTGCACCACGTTTGTGGCTCTCAGTAGCGGGCGATGGCAGATTCCCGAGCGCTGCAGCCGCTCACTCTTCTCTGAATGTCGGAACGTGCATCTTCTTTCATGTGACTACGTTTTCGAACAGTGGAATTGTGCCAGGGAGTTTGCCAAACATCGCGAGAACGTTCAGCAACATCGTCACGAAAGTTCGAATAGTTGCAACGCCGTGCAGTTGTCCACTCTCTTTTTTTTTATAACTGTATCATATCAAGAAACGTTTTAAACTTACGCATTTGCGTATGATAACGGCCAGATGAAACCTAGTAAGCTGCATGTATCTTCTTTTTTTTCTGAAAGGCAGCAGCGACAGATATTTTCGTGCCGCGCTACCGTCCGACTTTGTGCTGCACGATGGCTGTTTTGTGCTCTCTCGCAAAATGCAACGGGATGAATTTAATTAGGCGAGTATTTCAGTTTTGAACGCAGAACGCTGTAGCGGAGATTACGTGCGGTAGTGTCCGAAGCCTCTTGTAGCAAAGCTAGACGCAGCGCGCATGCCGGCCCCCAACCTCTGTGTTCTTAAAGAGTAGTCTGCAAGAACACCCCGTCGTACAGGTGCTTTGAATCACTATCAAAACAGACGAAGATTACGTTTGAGTCCGATATTGATTGAGTTCGATCCTGACAAAGCGGCGCACACGCGTGCACTTTCTGTCGCGACGTGCCTCATTCAGGATATACTTATGTAATTGAAGGATCGCCCCTGCAATGACAAGATCCGTGTCACACGGGCACTTCTGATCACAATAGAGCCGGATCAGGATTTATCGCCTCGACCTTCCTTTGTTGTCACAGTAAAACTTCGTTGTTATGAAACCACAGGTCGACATGCCTCGCGGCTGTGAGGTTCAAAATACATATGATCTATAGACATGAAGTTGTAAAAAACAGTTCATTACATCGAGGTTTACCTGCGCCTTTTTGAACAAATTTACAACCAAGGTGGCCGCATTTTGATTTCAGAAGCAAGATTAAACAACCGCGTGTTCAAATTTCTGTGCCTGTTAATAACTGAAGCTTGTTTCCTCTCGGCAGCTGCGGTGGCGCCTGTAAGTCTTCAGGCAAAATTAAGAAACATTTGTTAATTGGCTTCGCAGTTTGAGAAAATATCTGGTGAGGTGCATGAATACTGTCTTTCTCACTTCAAGATTCGTTGTTGTCGTTCTAGTTTTCCGTTTATCTTTTTTATTTTTTTTTCATCCAGCGGGTGGTCCTGTTTTAACCCATACACTTGCAGTGCAGCCGTTTGAATAGGTAGAAAATATGGCCTCCTGAGCAAAAGCTCACTTATTACTTGTCGAAATCAAGGGCCTTGAAAACGTCTGGAATACACGCTGCACAAACACAAACCACTCGTGTTCCCATGAACGTCGCAGGTCTGTTGCATCAGCCGCTTCCTTTTTCTCTCGTTGTTCGGGCACCCAACGACGGCGCAGTGCCACCCGGACGAATTTTTATACATTGCACTGCCGTTTCTAGTACGCGGCGAGCAAGCAACTAAGACTGCAACTTTCTGACAGCTCTGAAAGCACTGACACAAGCGAACACGCGACGCAAGCGCGGCGATCACCTCCCGCCATCAGCAGCCCCCGCCGTCGTCTGCACCACCAGGCGGCGCCTGGTGTCGAGAGTAGCGGCGCGGCTGACACTCGCGCTACGAGGCTAAGAAAAATCTGGTCTTTCCACATTATTATGCGTGCGAATGTTAGATGGTAAATGTAAGTTGTACAAACGCGCCGTCGTGAAACGCGACTGGGAAGAATGGAAATTGAACACTGCCTACTCCTAATTGCGCGGAAGTGCTATGCGTTATCGCGGCGTAACCGGACGCTAAATGAGTTTCATAGTATATAAGCGCCCGTGCATGGATCGTCACAAACAATGGCGACTGTAAGAAGGCTAAATGCTCCTTCTAGCTTGACTGATCTATTATTTTCGTGCCTATATTTCGACGTGATAGCAGTTATTGGTGGTATAAACACGCTACACGGTATCCCCGGTAAGCGTACGATGTGGCGAGCGACAACGTGTGCAATGATACGAAGGGGAGGAACGAAGGGAAAGGACGAGCAGCGAGAACGTGAAGACCAAATGAAAACTTGTGCAGATAATGGGCGAATGTTCATAACGTACTGCAGAATGGGCAAGTTGGTGCATTATGATATCGTGTTGGTATAGCGCAGCTCAGTTTGAGCATAAAAAAAAAAGAGGCTACAGCGAAGAAGGAAAAACAGGCAAGCGCTCATCCTGTTGCCTGTGTTTCCTTCTTCGCTGTAGCCTCTTTTTTTTATGCTCAAACTGAGCTGCGCTATGCCAACACGAGTTCATCAGTAATACAGACTGGCACTTGCAGAAACTGATCGTGTCGAATCGGGGGCTGCTTGGCCGAGTTAGAAGGAAATCGGCCGTCTACTCGACACGCTCAATTTCTTGTAAACGATATCACATCGACGACGGGGGCAGATAGTTGTAAAATATGAGCCAGTGGAGAGTGCACGTGGGAGAAAGGGAACTTTTTTACGCGCGCTGCAGTCTTGGGGCTCGCGACACCACATCGCGATATCAGATAAGAATTTCTCTATTTTCGGCGCGGTAAACACGGGCGTGTGTGTTATGGCGCATCTGTCTGAGTATACAAAATTGCGGTGCTTTGACCAATAAACAAGAGTGCTGGAAAATTCTCGCAAAACTTGACTGTGACTCGTTGAATTCTGTAGTTTCCAAAGGCTTTCTTTTTTTAATCTCTCTTTTATTATAGTGTGGGCCGTGTTAAGGGGCGGCTTTTGGTCGCATGAGGCGTTAACCGTTGCGGCAGGAGACGTACAAATACTACAACCAGTTGTGTTGTTTGCTCTTACAGAAGGCAATTTTCACATATTCGTCCTTTCAAAGTCATCGATCGGCGCCTTTCTCCCCCGGCGTCCGCGTTGAATGCATAACCGGTGGCTGTCTGCCTCGTCTTGAAATTTACACCTCGCAAAGAGATAGTCATGTCTCATCCGGAGGTTGCCCACAACGAAAACTTGAAAGCAACTGAAAGGCGAATTAACAGAAATAATAGGAGTGTCTATCCTGTCCACAACGTTTCTTCCTGTTTGTTTCCCTCAACGATTTCACAATAATACGAATATGCCTGGTTTGCCGCATTATGCAGAAGGAGTGCGGGAAGAGGCGACTAAAAGATAGCACCACCTGTAATTCGACTTCAGCAGTTGCCCCCTACGAGGTGAACAAAACTAGGAGAACACTTAAGCCGAGGTTTTAAGCACGTGCCGTTCCGTCCCGTTTGACCACCAATCACCCTCGATCGGGGTAAACAAAAGACGTATAATTTCCGAGCGCCGAGCGCGTATGAACACTTAAGAGGAGTATCTGCAAATGTCACGCTGCAGACGATTTCGAAATACAGTAGCTCGCATTCATCGCACGTACTCAATGACGGGTTTTCAAAGATGATTTGCCACTGGCACATGTTCGTACGATCGATCATGCTTCTTCAAATGTCAAGTGCTTTGTAATATATATAGCGGTACGTGTTCCTGGTGAGCTTGTGCTTTTGTAAATTGTTTCGCTGAATAATTCAAGAATGAACTGCGTATGTTCAAAAGCAAAAAGAAGAAAACGTCACACTGCAGGCGCGCTTTCGAATTAGAGTAGCCCATATTTTAATGGCGGGCTTTTAAAGACGACTTCGAAATCCCACCGCTTGTTCGGCTAGTCAAGGCTCTTCAAGTGTCAAGTGCTTTTTAACATAGTGTTCTGACCTCCTGGTGTGATTCAGTTCCTGCACTTTGTTTCGCGGAATAATTATAAAATGTCTTTCTTTTATTCAAAGCAAAAATAAGTATTAAGAATCAAGGAGGGGAAAAAAAAAGAAGTATAGGAGTAGAGTTTCATTTAACAACATGCCTTCGAGTAAAAAACACTCTTCTCGTCGAAGAGTAACTACTAGCTGAAGCACTCTTGCCTCTACTGCCATGAATCTTACTCAGAATCTAGGAAATGTTGCGAAAAGGCGGACTGATTGTATTTCCCGCCTGTCCGCAACGACATTGGTTTAGTTTTATATCATTTAGTTTTGTGTCTGAGTACAAGATCGCTGATTAAAGGGTCCAGAATGAATGTACTTAAGCCGGACTCATTCGAAATGTTCCGTGATGCTGCGTTGTTTGGCGGAAAAGGTCAATCGACTTCTTTTTGACCATTCCACGACGAACTTCTGCAAGTAGAAGGAAAAATAATCTGGACCGGCACATGCCAAAAATGTTCTTACGCTAGAAAAGTCCGTCCATAAGAGCAAATGCCTGCGAATCGTGACGATCAGCATATAAACAAAGGCGCCAGGCCCATGGCGAAGAACCCTTGTGAGCGAAACGTTTTGTGAATTCAGTCAAAAAAGTGGAAGGGCAACGCGTACGCAGAAGGCACTCGCCTCGCAGCCTCATCAGCCTCGTTTACCTTTCCCTACACTCGAGCGCAAAGCATTTTGATTTTGAGGAGCACGGCGGTGCCGCGATTTTAACTCATGCGCGTGCAAGGGTTAATATAGCATAAAACGGCGGTGTAGGTTCGTTATGGCAGAAAGAACGCGAGGTCATAAAAGGAAGAGAAACAGTGTCTTCTGATAACGAATAGCAAGGAAACGGGGAGATTCATCACAAAATCACCGTGGCACACTGCTAACTCGGTCTGCTTCCTTCTGACCGCACCGGTTACTGCAGTGTGGTCTGACCCTTGTCAGCGCAGGAAACGGGAGCCGACGGCAGCAGCCGGTCAAAGCAATAAGGAACTTCGCGTGTTCCTCTCGACCGATGCGTGCGTGAGACCCACCGGGAATTTAATTAGGTGCACGCACGGGCGACCACGCACCCATACGCACGCTAAACCCTCGGTACACTCCCTCGGCTTCTAATCAAGAGCGCAGCCGATTGCTCTTTCGGTACTGTTTCATTTATTTCTGCTCATGTCGCAGGCGCACGTATAGGTGTGACTGCGACGTTTTGAACTTCTCCGTTACTTGCCTGGACACTACAGTGAAAGCCCCTCCGAGGGCTAGCGTAAGCGCATGCGTTGTATATCATTTAAAGCACTGCCGCAGATCGACGAGCTCGTGCTTATCTCAGCATTCTCAGCCCGCTGCAGGAGCGCTTTTAAGTGGAATCGGCTTACAATGAAGAAAGACAGCTTTTGAAACAGATACGCGGGGGTGTGCTTACGATACGACGTAATGAAACGATTGAAGCTCCTGACGATCGATGCACGGAGAAAATGCTGAAGCTTAGAATGTGGCCATGGTGAGCACGCCGGTATGTTGAGGTATTAAATTGAGCTCAAGCAGCTCCACCATGGCACGCGCCAGTAACCGCGGGGTGGGAGGCGCCACTGGCGGTTCACCGAGGCTACTCGGTAGTTTTCAGTTTTGGGCCGTCTATTACAGAACTAAGAATCTCTGGGTCCGGACAGGCCGCCATTGGAATCTGAACTTGGCTACGTATAACGCTAGAACTTTATCTAGTGAGGCGAGTCTAGCTGTACTATTCGAGGAATTAGAGGGTGTTCAATGGGATGTAATAGGGCTCAGTGAGGTTAGGAGGCCACAAGAGGCATATACAGTGCTGAAGAACGGACACGTCCTATGCTATCGTGGCTTAGCTGACAGAAGAGAACTAGGGGTGGGATTCCTTATTCATAAAAATATAGCTGGTAATATAGAGGAATACTATAGCATTAATGAGAGGGTGATATGTATCGTAATTAAGTTTAATAAGAGGTACAAGATGAAGGTGGTACAGGCCTACGCGCCTACATCCAGCCATGATGATCAACTGGTTGAACGCTTCTACAAAGACGTAGAATCAGCAATGAGTAAGGTAAAGACACAGTATACTGTACTGATGGGCGACTTTAATGCAAAGGTAGGCAAGAAGCAGGCTGGAGATCATGCAGTTGGGGAATATGGCATCGGTTCTAGAAACGCCAGAGGGGAGTTACTAGTAGAGTTTGCAGAACGCAATAATTTACGCATCTTGAATACCTTCTACAGAAAACGGGCTACTCGTAAGTGGACGTGGAGGAGTCCTAATGGCGAAACTAAAAATGAAATAGACTTCATAATGTGCGGCCACCCGGGCATTGTACAGGATGTGGAAGTAGTTAACAAGATCCTATGCAGTGACCATAGAATGGTAAGATCTAGAATTCAACTAGACGTGAGGAACGAACGGCAGAAACTGATACGCAAGAAGCCGATTAATGAACTAGCTCTGAGAGGGAAAGTACAGGAATTCAGAGTTTCACTTCAGAATAGGTATGCGGCTTTAACCGAGGAAACCGACCTTAGTGTTGACGCAATAAATGATAATCTGACTAGTATCATTAAGGAGTGTGCAGTGGAAGTCGGGGGTACAGTCGTCAGACAGAACACTGGTAAGCTATCCCAAGAGACGAAAAACCTCATTAAGAAACGTCAAGCTATGAAAGCCTCAAGTGCAACAGACAAAATAGAGCTCGCGGAGCTTTCGAAGCTAATCAATAGGCGTAAAGTAGCCGACATAAGAAAGTATAATATGGAGAGAATTGAGCATGCTCTAAAGAACGGAAGAAGCCTCAAAGCTATGAAGACAAAACTGTGCATAGGCAAAAATCAGATGTATGCATTAAGGGACAAGGAAGGCAATGTCACAAACAATATGGATAGAATAGTTGAGGTAGCGGAAGAGTTCTACAGAGATCTGTACAGCAGCCGAGACAGTCAGGATGATAACGTAAGAAGCAGTATTAGCGCAGAGGAATCTCACATCCCACCAGTATTGACAGGAGAAGTAAAGAAAGCCCTAAAGGGAATGCAAAGAGGCAAAGCAGCTGGTGAGGATCAGGTAACATCAGACCTGTTGAAAGACGGTGGAGAGAGAAAAACTGGCCACCCTGTATACGAAGTGTCCCTCGACGGGGAGGATACCAAAATCTTGGAAGAATGCCAACATTATCTTGATCCATAAGAAAGGGGACGTCAAGGACCTGAAAAATTACAGGCCCATAAGCTTACTGTCCGTTGTCTACAAGCTATTTACAAAAGTAATTGCAAACAGAATTAATACGACATTAGAGTTCAATCAACCAAGGGACCAGGCAGGATTTCGTACAGGCTTCTCAACAATAGACCATATTCATACTATCAATCAGGTGATAGAGAAATGCGCGGAATACAACCAACCCCTATACATAGCCTTCATAGATTACGAGAAGGCATTTGACTCGGTGGAGACATCAGCAGTCATGCAGGCACTGCGGAATCAGGGCATCGACGAAGCCTAGATAAACATAATGGAAGAAATCTACAGCGGCTCCACGGCCACTATAGTCCTCCATAAAGAAAGCGAGAGAATCCCAATAAAGAAGGGCGTACGGCAGGGAGACACGATCTCTCCAATGTTATTCACCGCGTGTTTACAGGAGGTTTTCAGGGCCCTAGATTGGGAAGAATTAGGGATAAGAGTTAATGGAGAGTATCTCAGTAACCTGCGATTCGCTGATGACATTGCATTGATGAGTAACGCGGGAGACGAATTACAGCTCATGATTACTGAACTGGATACGGAAAGTAGAAGAGTAGGTCTGAAAATTAATATGCATAAAACTAAAGTAATGTGGAACAATCTTGGCAGAGAACAGCGCTTTGCGATAGGTGGAGAGACACTGGAAGTTGTAAAGGAGTACGTCTACTTAGGACAGGTAGTAACCGCGGAGCCGAACCATGAGAGTGAAATAACTAAGATAGGATGGGATGGGCTCATTCGGCAAGCATTCTCAAAGCATGAATGGTAATCTACCACTATCCCTCAAGAGAAAGGTATATAACAGCTGCATCTTACCGGTACTTACCTACGGAGCAGAAACCTGGAGACTTACAAAGAGGGTTCAACTTAAATTGAGGACGACGCAGCGAGCGATGGAAAGGAAAATGATAGGTGTAACCTTAAGAGACAGGAAGAGAGCAGAGTGGGTCAGGGAACAAACGGGAGTTAAGGACATCATAGTTGAAATCAAGAAGAAGAAATGGATATGGGCCGGGCACGTAGCACGTCGGCAGGATAACCGGTGGTCGTTAAGGGTAACTGACTGGATTCCAAGAGATGGTAAACGCGTGAGGGGGAGACAGAAAATTAGGTGGGTAGATGAGATTAAGAAGTTTGTAGGTATAACGTGGCAGCAGAAAGCACAGGACCGGGTTGATTGGCGGAACATGGGAGAGGCCTTTGCCCTGCAGTGGGCGTAGACAGGCTGACGATGATGATGATGATGATGATGATGATGATTACAGAACTGGGCCCGTATTCATAAAAGCTCCTTACGTTAGAACTGTTCGCAAGAAAAGATGTCTGCTAATCATGTTGGTGGACGTATTAGCGATGCCGTCCTGCGAATGGTAAAGAACGCTTACAAACTGAGGGCGTTGTTCGGCCCCAGCATTGTAGTGAGATGAAGCTGTCAAATACTGATAGCAAGCGACACTGCTGTCGCTGTGCCGGTGTATGGAACCTGAGAGCAAATTAACGAGACTTCTTTCGTAAGTGCATTTTGGCATTGGCTAGCTACCCTCGTTGATAATAATATACGTTCGGCAGAGCAAGAAACCTTGCGTAAGAGGTTTTTGCCATTGCATTTCCTGAGGCGGCCGAGTTCACAATAGTTTTTGTTCGTGGGTGTTCCTTGCGATTGGCCAGCTATATATTCTCCTTGCGATTGGCCAGCGATATGTTCATCATCAGGATTAACTGGAATTTGCGCTTACAAACAATTCCAGGCAAACAAGATTTGGTAACTCCGATTTCCTTTGTTTATGCGTGGCCTCAAAATAAACTGCGACTCGTTAATCTTTTTTCCTTGTCCTTTGTGCTAATTTTTCATCTGCTGTAAATAAACGCGCTATTGGGGAAACAGCCATTTTTCACAATCAGGCGTCGCACTCGGCAGTGCTTTCAGAAGGCGTCGCTGTCGACGTGTTCGCGCCTCTTCCGCTGCAAGCAATTTATTCGAGCTGCAGATTTGCAAAGGGTTTACATGCAGACACTTGCACGGTTGACGCTGCATATTGAGACAAACGAGGATTTCCCCGAAGCCAAGGCGGATGGAGAACGAAGCTGTGTACGTTGTGCAAGGACGAAGGAGTCCACGAATAAGACGAACGGTTATTTCTTTTTCTTTTTTTAATATGTTGCGTCAGGCTTTCGGCGAGCACAGAAGAATGCGCATCTTTGTGTAAAAGCAGGACGCTTTGCGCTTGGAATATTTTTAATATTCCTAGCAGGGCTATGCGTGCGATATCAAAAGAAAAAAAAAAAAAGTCTTGCGTATGACGCTGCTATCCCTTCTAAATGAAAGAAATGCAGCACCGTGCGTGTCGGTGAATGTCGCGTTTAGCTTGAAAAGTCTCCAGCTGGTTAACATAAATCTCTCGAGACAGTGATCGCTTTTTTGCGTCGTCCACCATCATCCGTACTGCTTTACTCTTCCCGGTATACATAACAGACAAGAATGAGAAAATGTGTTAGAGACGCACGATGTGGCGTTTTATCGCTGTTCTTTTTTTTTCCCTAGGTGAGCCGCGCCTTTCTTTTGTCCACGAAACGCCGGCCTCGCCATATTCAAGGGCGCCAAGGGAAACTTAGTGCGCGAGAACGTACTGGGGTGGTTCCCATCTAAGGCTGCTTAGACCTGTAAACGTGCGCTTCGTATCACTGCCGTTTCGCTCGCCACTCCGTTATGCATAGAACAGTCCTTTGGAGGTTCTCCATCGACGGCGAAGGTTGTTCGGTGAAGAGTGTCGCGCTTGACAACAAAAAAAAATTATCATGACCCCTTCATGGTCAAGTTCTTTCATTAGTACGCTTTGGCACTGCTTACTGAGCAATCATGAAAACAAAACAGTCGCATTGTTCAAGCTCTATTAACAAGTTTACGAAAGATACACACCTCCTTTATCTTAAGGAACTTTCTATCCGATTTTCCTATAGTTAGTAGATTGGTATGTTTCTGTTTTCCTTCTTTCTTATTATTCTTTAGAACCACATGTCTCCACAGATACTGTGGCCCAGGAAATTCACAGCAGCGGTTGCATAACGTGAGATGCCCCCCCCCCAAAAAAAAAGGGGGCGTCTACCGCATGTGCCTCGAACCGCCCGCAGCGAGTAAAGCAGAATTTTTTATCTTTCTTCTAAAGTGACCCTCTAAGTTCCATACATGCAGAGACCTAGGGTCTTTGCACGCAACATCTCGAAAAATGTGCCTCCGTAGCCCGCGCCTACCGCGCCGGTATCAGCGCGACGCAGTGCCTACGCGACTATCGTGCACGACGGTTTCAAACTTCGCTCGAACGTTGTTTCCACCGATCGAAATGCAGAGAAAGGAAGAGCGTCCCCGCCTGCCGAATCTAAGTGCATAACCACTGAAGTGCATAACCGGCGCCTCAGACGGACAGGTACCAATACCCGTTGCGCTTAGAATCGCGCACATGCGTGATAAAGGGCCTTTATTCTGTATGCAGACAAAAGGGGGAATCTGCCGACAGAGCCATGCGCATCCGTGGAGGCAAGAGAAAAAAAAACTAAAGAGAAAATTTGACTCATTTAACTATTGTTGAAAGTATACTAAGTGATCTATTTATTATTTTAAGAGCAACAACTTTATTGTTCACTAGAAAAAATTACTAACACACGAATATATTACTCATACATATCCGTCAGGGGTCTCCCGGAGTGCTCAGACTGAAAATGGAGTTGCACACTTTGCTGATGCTGTGGATGGTGATGATAAATTATAGCTCAGCCCTTTGTAATAGCTTGGCAACCACCCACTCGTTATGCATCTCATATGGTGGGACGCCTGGCGCCATTCTACGCTTTTGTCACGCAATATTAACGCGATAGCCTTAAAGAGCTCGTTTCTCAGAAATTCCGGCGTCGACGTCCTTCGTCGTGAGCGAAAAATCATCATCTTGTACGTGACCGAAAAATCTAGAAAGATTCAAATAACATAAATAATAAAAATCTTCGGTTTGAGTGAGAATC
This sequence comes from Rhipicephalus sanguineus, assembly GCF_013339695.2. Taxonomy (NCBI): domain Eukaryota; kingdom Metazoa; phylum Arthropoda; class Arachnida; order Ixodida; family Ixodidae; genus Rhipicephalus; species Rhipicephalus sanguineus. The sequence goes on from NC_051176.1 coordinate 287,141,616, forward strand.
GAAGCCAGGCCGTCTGCGTGGCAATCAGGTGTTCTACCACAGAGCCACGCTTTTGTTTGCTTCGGAAAAAAAGAAAACACTATATGAATGTCATGTAGCGGGAGGAGCCTCCTTAACGCATGTAACATTGCGTGGCACAAGCGTAGAATCGCACCAGGCGTCAAAAGATGTGAATTGCGTAACGAGTGGGGGTTTTTAAGGCCCAGCCATTACAAAACGCTCAGACATAACGTGAGATGTCTTGCATCATCAGCTGCAAAAGCATCAACAAAGTGAGCAGCTGCGTATAGGTTCGCGTGTTGCCTTATACGGACGCGTAGTGGGCCCTTCACTGATTCGCAAGAGGAAGAATTATGGCGTAGTGGGCACTTAACTACTTATTATTGCGATAGCAATTATATAGACAGTCTCGGCTGGATTTTGCCGTCGCCGCCGTCATGCACCAGATATGTATAAGTATGTATATATATATATATATATATATATATATATATATATATATATAAAATCCCCAAAGAAAAATATTTCAGAAAAGTGCTTCCGAAGCGCGGAATCGAACCAGGGACCTGTTCCTCCGCAGCGAGTAGCGCTAGCCACTACGCCACGAAACGCAGATCCTCCACGTACGTAACGGCGAGCGTTATATACACACCCTTTACCGCTGGACGGACTCAGAGACGGCTGCGCTTATAAGCGTTTCTTCATTACCAGCGAGATGGCGTTAGGAGCGCGACAGGCGCATTTAAAAGTCAGTCGGCGAGCTCGCTCGCTTCTTATACTTGCGCAGGTAGAACCTTGCCCTTCCGCTGTCTGCTCGCGCGGTTTTCTTGTGCTGAGGGGAAGAGGGATGTTTCACGCTTTCACCGTGATGTCCGCGCTCATGTTACGGAGCGTACGAAAGCCACTCGAGCTCAAGGGACGCCGCTAAACGAACAAACAGAAGATGAGCGCGAGCTATCAAGTGTCACAGCTCGACACTCGAAGCACGCTAGTTTCCTTCGCTGCTTCGGCCGCCTTTGCAACAGGAGCGCTGTTCAAACTGAGAGTATCCATTGGCGAGCCTCACTTCATATAGCATTAGTTTCTTGCTATCGCATTCATTGCTTCGGCCTTGCGGCGAAACTGTGACTTTTTCAAATTCTCCGCTTCATTGCTTATATTATATTCTATTATTCTATTATTATTTTTTTTCATTTTTACTTCTTTCCTCTTAAATAGAAAAAAAATAGCGCTTTACTTTAAGAATTATATTTATAAAACTATCCGGTTCTTGGCCAATCCCCCAGCGTGGGTGTGTGCCAGAGTTTATAGGATCTACTCTATTCTACTATACTTGCAGCAGGCATTCTAAGATAGTTTGAAACGGCCAATGTTACGCGCTCAGTCGTTCGTTTCTTTACGGCACGGTTGAGGCATGCACCGAGAACCGAAGCCAGGCTAGCAATTGAGAAGGCGATGCGCACGGGGCCCGATTACGCTATCGTGTTCTACTCTTGAAGGCGAAACTCAAGCGTCCTCCAAGTTTTTACATCTATTACCGTGACTCCTTGCCCGGCATCACGACTGTATAGGGTCCTTTTCCAACGTGGTTTCAAACACAGCCGTGGCTCTGTGCTACCGTAGCGGACTGCCACGCAGAATACCTGTGTTTGACCCCGGCTCGAACCCTGACGTTTATCTGATTTTTTTAATGGTCACACGGGTTTCTGTACCTCACGACGCATTTATCTTTTGGCGAGGTCCGTAAGGCTTTCGACTTAATAAACCATTATGTACATAGTGGCTGATAACTATTAGCGTATCCTCACTACTTTTGACGTTATGATGAATTAAAAAAAAAAATTGGCGAAGCTTGCACTAAGCCGCGCAAGGCTTGAAACAGCAAAACTGGACGATTCTGAAGACTAATCTGGCTGCTTCTAGGCCTTAGATGCAGGTTATTTGTAGGTTGCTTCTCGGCCGTTGATGGGCTTTAGCTAGATGATGCTAGGTTGTTTCTCCGTTGATTCTCAGCGCACAGAGGTTCGAGTTAAACCACAGACAGTCACAGACGCGACAGGGATGTCCAAACTCCAGAGACAGAACCTCGCGCTGAAACCAAGCGTTCGCACCTCTCATAGATCTACGGGCACGTCGTCGTTGGCGTAGGCCTTCCATCGCTTCGGGGTCTTCTCGCAGCCACCGTTGCCTTTCCCGTGCCCTATTATTGTCTCGTTGCACGTACTCGGGGTCCTCGGCTCGCCGCCATCGCTTCGCAGCTATTTGTTGGGCTAACTGTTGCTTTCTTCATTTTTAGTGGACCAGTGGTGAGTAGTGGGATTTACCCACTTTCTGTGGCACATGCCCGTTTTTGATGATGATAGGCAGGTACTGGTAGGAATGTTCACTATAACGTGTTTTTTTTTTTTACGTTTGTTACTAATCCTTTCTGGTCATTTGTGCAGTACGGCATCAAGAAGAAGGAAGAGGAGAAGCCTGCCGAGGTGGATGATTTTGCCGCTGGCAGTCTCAATCGGCGAAAAAAGACACCCGAAGAGATCGCCGCGGAAAACGAGGCCGCGGAACAGGATGATCTCACAAGTGAGAAACGTTGAAGTTCGTCCTCCGCGTGCCTCCGATGAACCGAGAGGGCGATCGATGAGGCAGTACACAGGCGTGCCATTATCGCTTCAAGTTACCTCCATAGCTCAGCAGCCTCCAAAAAACGATGTTGGAAATCATTAACGAATTTAGTGGAGAGGTGGCGCGGCCCTCTACTTGGCTATAGAATACTAAGTCTTGATCACCGAGGATTGGCGCGTTCCTTTTAGCGGGGTCAAGAAGGATGAGTCGGGCACGTTTGTGAACACGGTCCTTCATCGCGAACTATTTCATGTTGAGTGTAACGATTGCGCATATTCGTGCATCTGGTGTCAAAGTTATGAGGTTTTAACTACGAGTGAAGTAAACAAAAAAAGAGGGGGAGAGGGGGGTCCTGAGGGGATTTGCCTGCGTCCCGCCTGATATTTCGGTGTGCCATAAGTACGTCAAATAGGCCTACCCCACCGCCCTTTTCTAAAGGAGTGCTGTACTTCGGGCATTATCAAGACCTCTAATAACTCGAGGTGCTTCGCGAAAAATCTTGAGATAGAAGCCGAGAGCAGTTGTTTCAAGCGATAAGTGATTGCACTTCGGGTACTATCTAGGCGATAGATAACGTTATCTGCTTCATGATAATGGTCCGGCAGATGGCAGAAAGGAAATGGGTTGCAGTCGACAAGAATCCTGCACATTAAAAATTTTCTTCGCGATTTAATCGGCGCGCGTACCGAGTGCCCAGTTTTAAATCTAGTTCCCTCCACTAGGAACAAAGACCAGTATAACATAAATCTATTTCGTCTTGTTTTTATTTTGAATTCGTGATTTGTCCTCCTACTGGTTTAATTGGCCGAAATTTTCAGGCCGCGCCCACTGTCTCTCTGTCAATCAAGTGGCGACCGGAAACTGCAAAAAACCCGTGACGTTGAAAAGACAAGTACGCAGGCGTGATGCTAAATTATGCCGTAGATTCTTAAAAATTTCAGGAATAGCCGGTGAGTGTCCCCCTTTCTAAACGGAATAGAAAAGGCCGGCGATTTCCGCTCTTATAGAAAAGAAACGGTTCGGCGGACGTTATGTATATGACCACTGAAAATATAATCATACGCAAATAAATTCACTCTCGCCGCCAGCTACCCAGCGCAAGAGCAATAGGCGGGCGGAAACCTTCTATTCTGTTCGGAATGGGACACTCTCCTGCTATTCTGAAAAAGTATGTTTTGTTCGGCAGTTTAATGTGCTGTTAGTCGTATATTAATGCGATGGGGCGTTTTCGTGTCTTTCTTTTTTTTTTTTTTTTTTTGTCTCGTGAGAAACCAGCGCGGTGAGCCTGGCCCAAAATATTTCGACCAATAACAGTGGCGACCACAGAATCGAAACAAAACCAAACAGTCTTACGTTATTGCGTCCAAGCTTTCAATATCTTTCGTTGGGTACGCAGTCTTTCAATCACGCTTGAACGTCTACCACTATGCCATTGGGCACAGCGGAAACTGCACTTTTTTCGCCCTGAATCCCGCTCCAGCAAGCGAAGCCTTAAGCTTGGCGTTGTCTGTCGCAGGACTGCGGAACACCATCGAGACGCAGGTGAACGAGCTGAAATCGAGCATCGAAGGCAAGTGCGTACTGCAGTGAGTGCGGGCCTCCAGCTATGCAAGCAGCAGGGCGCAGAGCTGCGCCGCCTCCGCAGAACACCGACGACGCAGAGCAAGGCCGCACGGGACGGGGGAGGGCACAGGGCCGCCTTCCCCGGGCCGCCCGCTAGAATGGATACTCTATTTTTCGCCCAGAGGCTCGCGCCCAGCAAAACTCGCGCTCTTCCAGCAGCGGCGGCCTGCCGGGGGCGCGCTCGGAGACACGTCGCCAAGGATACAAAACGAAAGTACAACGGATGAGCGCCGGCAGAGACGCGACTCCAGCCGGTTCCCCCAGTCGTCTTCCCCTCGGCAGCGAGGCTGAATCGGCCATTGGCCCCCAGGGCGCAGCCTCCCAGCGCGCCCCCCATCGGAACCGCCTTCCCCTACACCGCCGGGTGGCTGGGACCGCGGGCCGCACGGCTGACCACGGGTTCGCGTCACGGCGCTCTTCCTTAGTGCCCTCCGCGGGGCCTCTGCAGTCGCCGAAATGTTGCTGTTATTCGGCGTTAGAAGGCCTCGAGGAGCCCTGTTGAACCCAGCGGATTGTAGCTGGACCTTGTGAATTCGTGTCCCTTGTCCCGTGCGTAACCCTCGATGTCGAATTACGAAAAGCGAGACTGTATAGTACTACTGAGTAGAAAATAAAACGCGCGTGTCCTTTCCGGCACAGGTAATCCGCGATGAATAAAAGACACGTAACGAGACGTCCTTTTCTACCTACTCTGTATACGGATTTTCTTGTGTTTTGTAAGAAATTTGTATAGGCCCTAACAGAAGAGTGGCGGTGTTTAGCACTTAGACCACTCCATAGGTTGAAGCATCAGCAGAGTAGTGAGCCAGCTTTTTTTGGAACACGTCTGCCTTTTTTTTTTTTTCATGTTTACTAAGACTGAGAGAATGAAGGGCACCGATGGCAGCTCGGTGCATCCTCTGAACGTCGCGAACTATAGGTGACATGCGTCATGACTTTTTAATCAGCACCTACGAGGCCAATCGAACTCGTCGAAGCCGTGCGGTCCGCGGCGTGCGGGACATCCGCACGCGGTCGGGTACGCGACTACGCTTCATTCCTGGCTTTTCTGCGCCGAAGGCAAAACTATGAGAAGTGCGCATGTCTCATCCAAGTTTCTGGCGTGGGCCTCAGGAGCCGCTGGTGTGTTTTCTCTCAAGTAGCGCAGAAGTCGCACTGGCGCTGTACACTCTGTACGCTGACCACTTTCGAGCGAAGAGCTCGTGCTCCCTGCACGAAGTGAACTATCACCGCCAAAAAACTCCTGTACTGACGCCGAACTGAAAGCGCATTTGCTGCTCCTCGTTCGATCATCAAATGCCTTTCGCCTGGGCTCTCGCTATGACGCTTGTGCGTCCAGCGAAAGTTCTGGCTAACGCCGAAACGCGCATGCTTTCTTGTGCGTCTCGCCAGTTTTTATTGGTCTGAAGGCGATGGTGGAAACCCTCGAGGCCTGGGTGTTGTCCAACACACCTCAGTGCGTCGGTATTTCCGCTTCACCTGGTGTCCAATGAGGGCTGGCACGGTGCGAATACAGTTTTGCCTCGGTCCGCGAGAAGCCGGAAGGGAATGTAGGCCCGGGACGGAAGCGGTGTTCTCGGACCCGGAAACGGCCCCGACCACAGCGCGCCAGACAGTTGCTCAATTGGGGAAGAACACGCGGCTGGCCGAGCGGCGGACGAGCTGCGGGAACCTCCCGAGGGAGTCGCCCGCAGCTGAGCCCGCGCAACCCTCCTTTTCCCTTCTCGGCCTGTGTCAATTTCTTGCTTTCTGTGTACATATGTGACAACCTCCTGTATTGTTGTGCTCTCTGGGGTACGCCTGCCTGCCATTGTGTGTTGTGCAGTATTCGCCCCCGAAATGCGGTGTGTACCCGTTTTGCTGTGACGTATGTGGCTCTCTCGCGTATTGGAGGGAATAACTGTCTAGCAAACAGTGGTCATGCTTAAAGCGACATGTCAGCGTGCTTTCTTTTTGTGAGTCTTGCGTGAATACTAGTCTGTCTCATTTCGCTCCGCTTTTCTGTGACATGGATAAGCCGGGGAGGAGAAGGGAAAAAATGAAAGGGACTGAATATACGTGTCTTTCTGACTTGGACACAAACGGTTCCGTTCTTGATATTGTGGGCATGGAAATGACATTGCAAATTTGGTTCTTGTGCAATTCAGCTACGTACTTCGACAGTCGAAATTCAATCCGCGAATGTTGCTCGGGATTTTCGAGGAACGTGGGCTTTAGCTAAGCTAGGAGAAGGGGGAAGAATACTTACGCTGGGGCAGGCCGTTTCCATATAAGAAAAAAAATGTATTGGGTTTCGGTGTACATTGTGTTTATTCTTTCTTTCGCGAATCGCTGTGTCGCGTTTCTTGTAGCGTCATAGCTGGCAGTAAATATAGTTGGGTGGCAACACATCGGCAGTCCCGTGGCGCACTTCCGAGGCACCCGCAAGCCATTGGGCTTCTCGACGTCTCCCCTCCACTCGCCACCGAGCGTACGCCGCCTGTTGTTTTGTGCATATATTCCAAGAGACGCTTCTGAGTGAAAAAAAGACGCGATGTAGACGCAGTGTGAGAGCTTAACACAGCACACAATTGTGGCGAAGCTACTTTTGCGCCGCTTCGGATAACGCGAAGCGTCGAAGGTCACGCGTGAGTCAAAGGTCTGCTTGATAGATGGTCTGCAGCGCGTCTTTGTATAATATATGTATGCTAAGAGTTGCTGCCTGCTGGCGACATAGTTTTCTGGCTCTGTACAGCAATAACCGGACGCCTGCGTACGCCTTGCGTACCAGCGTGTCGAAACGAACCGTTTGAGAAAAAGGAGCGTAGCCTTGGAAGCATCTTCATTCATTTTGCTAGCCGCCGTTCACCGTCGGAAGCTCAGAGCAGATCAGGTAGGTTTGCCTTGCATTGGAAACACCCAAAAAATGCATGGGCAAGCTACGCTTTTCTAGTTCCTTGAACTTTTTTGTGTTAGTGTAGCCCTAAGATATTGCTTCTAAGCAGCACATCCAGGTACCTAAAACGGTGAATGGGCTGCCGATATACTTACCATGAGTGAAGCAACATTAAGGGCAGATAGCTCACCTTCAGTACTGCTTGTTACGTCTTGAAAACGACGAAATATTTGCTAAATGGCAGCAGTGGAATTAGTGAGCAAAAGCAGTAAACTTGGAGCAGCTAATAGTGAGAACACTTACTATGCATAGGTTCTTCGACACATTATGTTCCAAATACGAAATGTCAGCGCGCATATTTCGTGTTATCAATGTCATCAGTCGTCTCCTTGAATCTCTAAGTCACTCTATAACGATCTACCGGGCCACCAAGGCTACAACAAAATTGTCAAAGCGGAAGGTCATTCAACTGTGCCATATGACTGCTACGAACGGACTTGACTGCCGACAATGCAGCAAACTCCAGCAGTGAACTTATACTTAATATTTTTCGATCGAGTCGATTGCGCGCAGGCAAGAAGACGAGCAAACTTCTCTGCTCGACCAAGCGCTGCTTCTTTCCAAGACGGTCCGTTTCGGCGCCGGCATCCTTTCTTTTTCCTTGCGTGTGTAAGTGCCTGTAGATGTATTATTTTTCTCTCTGAAGCCTAGATGTGCAAAGCTGTGAGAGGGGGACCCATGCAGTGGGACGTTAACCGATTTCGCCGGGGCGGCGCACGCACGGTCATGCGAGCACAGCCGCGCCCGGCCCGCCGGACGCCGCGGAGTCACTGACCAGGCCCTCGCCTCGCACCTCTCTTCTCCCTTCCAAACCCGAACTGTGCTGAAATAAAAGGTAGTGCGAAGAAGAAAAAGCCAGGCTGCTTTGCTCGTCTACCTCGACGTGCGTGCTAAACGGCGGGAAGCGCAGAGAACAACGGTAAGGCAACACTGCAGGCGAACAGCTCCGGGTGCGTCCTTGATTAAGACATGCTGGTCCGTCTGGGCGCACAGCCCGATTAGAACATGTGGGCCTGTCTTAGTCAAGACGACACGTGTCCCGGCTGCCGCCTTGACTGAGGTGGTTGAACGTGCCTTGGCCAGGACCTCGGTTTAAGGCGCGTCCAACCCATCTTGTCACAGACAGACAGGTCTGTTTCGCCGTTGCCCCTTTACACAGGAGGGCGCTAAGTAGATTTAATACACTTGCGCAATCAAAGACTAGCGGAGTGTGACACTAAGCTAGAGCAATGTCTCCTAAGCGGGTTAAAGCATTAAAGGAAAAAAGAAAAGGAGAGCGAAGCACAAGCGTGGTTCGTACGCTTGGACTTGCAGTAGTACGCATTTGTTCTGACATTACTGAAGTGTAAATCAAAATTAAGTGCACGCACGAGCTGCAAAAGAATCATTTTGACCTCTGGTCCTTGGGCGCTTCTCAACCCTAACTGACATGCTTATTCTGGCTAAATTGACTGTAATTGTTGTTGATAAAGGCTTGCAACACGCAAGTTGGCTCGTGGTCTCGGGCGTCAGCAGGGCCGCAAGTGAACCACTGTCTAAAGTAAGTAGGCGCCGATTTTGACGTGCGGAAAAAGTAACCTTCGGATCCTCGCTCTAGTCTTAGCTAAATACTGCGAGCGTAATTCAGGGCTTGTTATTCAGAGGATTCACGGGCGTTGTTTACACCCTTTAACGGCAGCGATGTGCAGAAAAATAAGGCTTTTACTGCCGAAATGATGCAGAAACAAGTGCGGAAGGGCGCGATGAACCGTGTGCGAGGCACGGACCTGTCAGCTGTCCCGCAGGCGCAATGCGCAGAGGAGGGAGCCGCGTCTCTGCGGGTGCCTCGGGAAGCGCGCGCCTCGGTCGGCGTCCCGGGGACGGCTCCAAACAACGAATCGCGCGCGTGGGGAGCGCTCTCGCGTCTTAGTGGTGGTGTGCGTGCGCTGCCCGGGCGGGCCACGGAAGTTGTGTAAGGGCACCGCTGCATCGCCGGGGGACGACGCCCAGCTAGAAGGCTCGCGACCGCTGCACCTCCCCTGGCCCTCCCCTGCACAGGTTCCGCCTTCTCACGTCTCATAACCACAGGTTCATCCTGGCAACACACAAACAGGAAAAAAGGTCGATACAACGAGTAAAACGTTAGCGGTGTGTGTGCTAGTGTCTCTATCTCTTTCGTGCAAGACAACCCCGCCACCTTAACCACCCTTCCACTCTTTGCTGCACCCCTCGTGTTTCTTCTCTCTATAGAGCTCTCTCTACATAGGTTCGCAGCTAGCTGGCTTGGAGCTCTCCAAGGCATTAGGCAAGGCACCGAGATGCAGTATGTAGCGGTCTACTTCTCTGCCCGGGCGGACGACGGCGGTCTGCCGCGAGCCACGTGGCCGGGAACCTCGCTCGCTCCGCACCTAGTGTAACACACTTCTCTGTCAGCTTTGTGTATAGGTGCTTGGCCACATAATGGACTCACTAACCGTGTGTACACTAACCAGTGATTAAAGTTCAGAGTTTAAGCTGGTGCACCGTGCCTCCTGAATCTCTCGCCAAACAGCGGCCTGGTGACTGCCGGTCGCGGTGTGAGCGCATCTCAATACGTTGGCCGCAAAATTTCCAAAACAGCTACTAGAACAAACAGAAAAAAGACTGTGGGTAAGTACGTTCCTTTTCTGACCAGCTTCCAGTCCACTCTGGTGGAAAGCACAACTATTGTGCTAGGCAATGTGAAGCTATAATATAAACTGGAGAAATGGCATGACTTCGTGGCCTGTCGTGACAAGTCCTGGCAAAGTGTAAGTATCTAGACTGTAAGGATACTAATTAGGAAAGAGCAGCCATTACTCATTTGCCAATAGAGTTGTGGCTGTAAACTTGCCCATTACTTGTTACTGAAGAAAATTAATGACGCGAAGCTTTCTCCGCAAGCGCTTTCGAACTTTGCTAAATGTGGCGTCTGCCGCTGCTGCCGTCGTACAGAACAGTGCGCTCAAAGGGCATCAAGTATGCAATGAGACGATCGATATAGCGCCCTAGGGTTTCCTACAAAAACTACGAGATGTAATTCTGGCACTTGTACATACGGAAGCTGCAAGCATGATGTTTCCGTGCACATGGTAACTACGGGTATTAGATGGATTTGTCTAAACATCGCCCTTATGGTTTCAAACATACTTTGTGGCTTAGCGAATCATTCGTTTTCGACACAATGTTGCGTTGCAGACGCAACGATTCGCAATGTTTTGGCATGTACGTGGTTTCTTATTTTCGTCTTCCGCACTTAGATCCATAAAACCGCTTCGAAATGTTAGCCCGCAAAAGGCAAATATATTGTAACAAACGTAGTTGCACGAGAGCCTTAAGCGACAGGAATGAAGATCAGGCGCATCTGTATAACCTGTCGTTCCAATGAAGTGGTGAGAAATGGTCCAACACAGAATGTCGAGATATTTCTCACCACTTTAAACCATCCATCTTCCTCTGAACTTATGTCTTGTCTGTCATTGTTATGGTGTACGAACCATCGCAGCGCCAGTTGCCTTTTTAATTTTTCTACAAAACTCTACGTATATATACAGCCATGTATACTAAATCCCCTGTCTTCGACAAATAGGCCGGTGCGCCGCCTCTGTTCTCTGTGGAATCAAGTAATGAAACAACAAACGGTACATAAATAATTAGAGCGTCATCATTCTTTTATTAAAGCGAACCTTTCTATACCTCCTCTCACAGGGTTTCGCGTGTCTTCGCGGTCAGTTTATCTCCTCTAGAAAAGTGGGGCTGATCCTTAAGAGAGTGCAATGGAAAAGTGAGCCATCTCCGAAATGGTGCAATGAAATATTGGCCTCGAGGAGTTACGGAGTCGCCCTCTGTCGGACGCGCCTCGATTGCGTGCTAGGCAGGATACCGCCGGCGCGCTCCCCATAGGTTTTGCTGTCGGCGCTCTACAAAAACAACTCGCGGAAGCCCTCCAGGGCATTTCTGTAAGTACTTTCGAAATGAACTGTGTTCTTTGCTGTCAAAATAATCATTTTCGACGAACTGAAAGCACAAGATAGTCTACAGTCGCTGTCTCTTTGCAGAAAACCGAGCACCCGCGTCACTCTGTCACCGCGTTGGAGACCCCTGAACCGGCTTCTTGCGTGAAAGGTAGTCAGTCACTCTCTGAGTGCAAACTGTGAAATATCTCGTTAGAGTAGACTGCCTGTATAACCAAACGGAGCATAACAGAAAGAAGCCCAAAGCAAGCGAAGCCCTCAGCGGGCAAATGCCGCTGCTTCTGTTTCTTTATTCAGCGCATTCGTTTCGTTTGGTGCTCACACAAAACATGAGCAAATGACACGCCTTTTTTTAATGCTCCTTAATTATCGTTCCGTTTGCATTCCAGTGAACTTGCCGCTCTCTGTCATCAACAAATTCAAAGACCAAAGCTTCACCACTTCGAGATTGCTGGTGGAAGAAGAACCAGTCTACGAGACCGAGCATGTAGTAGCATGCGACGCCTACGAAAAGAAAGAAAATACAGTAACGTTTGCCGGACTTGTTCTGCAAACGTCGGCTGTGAACTAGGACCCACATGAACCTGAAATAGCGGTGAATAAAATAGACGGTATTTCAGCAACCAGCAGCCGCAAAACAGGATAGTAATTATTTGGCGTGTACCCGAGCAATTTTGGCAGCAGTGTCGTGTCTAACGCCAACAGGGTGGCATCTTTCCCACGTAAAGAAATGAGGCTCCAAGAAAATACATGGGGTGGTTGGCCGGTGAGCCGATCACGGAGGCAATGCAAAATTTATGTAGCTTATGAAGCAATGCATGCCTCATCAAATGGGAAGGTTGCCCGTCGGCGTCCCGCGTCGGCGGCGTCAACACGATGCAAAAAAATAATCGTCACGTGATGGTGTCACCATATGACGTCATCATGACGTCACAGATCGCCAATATATGTAGCGTCATTATGACGTCACATAATGTGACGTCACATGATGGCGTATTCACACGTCATGGTCGCTTTGCATTGCCTCCGTGATCGGTCACGGAGGCCGTGCAAAACCGCGTTAGGTGCAGAACACTTTTGGAAGGGGGCGCGGGAGAATCAGTACATCGACTGAATGGCTTTCGCCTTCTAGTCATCTTTAAAGGGGCCCTGCACCCATATTTTACCCTCTGATTTTTACACCGGAACGCGTTCCTTGTATCGTCCTGAGATGAATGCAAAAAGAATTTTGGAGATAGACGCACGGAAACGGAAGTTATTGAACTTACAAATTCAAAATAAAAGCAGACGACAGAAATTGGCGTACCCTTTCGTATTTCGCTCGCCCAGTGACGTGTCACTGGAGTTTTGTCTGCTTCCAATCAAAACGCGACTTACATTTTGCCATACCGGAACCCCGCAGCACATAGTGGCCTTCTAGTCGCAAGCGGGCGCCGCTCCTTATGACGTGCACACAATCAAGTTTACTCAACACAATGCTGGCAGGTGACAAGTACCTAAGACAACACCAGCAGTTGATGGTAGGTACGCAAACACACCTAGACACCTCGAGCACATGGAAAATCTGTCTAAGGCAGAAATGCAAAGCACAGTGTATTGATGAAGGCTGCGCTGGATGCGCCTTGAGTAGGCTAGAGTTACTGTATATGCTACCTTAACTCTAGAGTAGGCCGTTCGGCAGCGCCATCTGTGTCGCAGTTTCTGATAAGTTAAAATCGATGCGCAAATTGGTGTCCTTTTCGCAGCTGTAACGAGCATTAAACACATTAAAATGAGTAAATTCCACATATTGAGTGTGTCGCAAGCGTGTGCTATATATTATTTATTTCCCACCAATCAAAACGAACAGCATAAGTCACGAACGCTACCTCACTTCCTGTAACAGAGATTGTCGTTGTGCGACGCTGCAATCGGCGCGGAAACCCATTTTGGAAGCAAATTAAAATATCAAACGCTTCGTTCTCGCCGCTTTCGTTGGTGCCACAGCAGTCATCAAGACCCATAGAAAGCAAACGGCCGATAAAAACAACGTGCGTAAAGGGTGCAGGGCCCCTTTAACGAATGCATAAGGGACCCTGTGCGTTTTTTATTTTAACGTATCTAAACAATGACCTGCGCATCTGCAGCCGATTTTGTGGACGCTGAGCACGGGGCCGACGATCAAGAGGTCGCATTGGAGGGTTCTGAGATGGCATCGCACGTGGTAAAAGGTAGCGCTTTTACCATCCTGTGGCAGATAAGCATCATTTGCCGGCGGGAAGCGCGCGCGAGCCATCGTCTCAGTGCGCGCTGTCTGCTACTCACCGAACATCGCAGGCCCGACGCAGTAACAAAAGTCGTCGTCGCGGAAGTGCTTGTTGCACACAAGACTCGTAGCGGATGGCTACTTGCCGGTTCTTAGCTTTACAACCCATGCTTCACGCTGTTTCTTGTCCTGCGGTTACCGGTGCAGGCTGACACTGGGCTCCGTTGCGTAAACGCGGCACTGCGGCACCGAGCGGTAGAGCCCCATGTTCGTCGCCTTCGGAGGCAGCCACTCTATTACAATGGTTTCAGTTGAGTAGAAAATGAGAGAAAACTTCCGCATCTGAACAGACCGCAGCGCATGTGGGACTTGAAACTCGTTTTCAAAGCACGCGGCAGTGCGCCACAAGCAGCCGACGCGGCCGCTGAGACCACGTGATCCTGCCAAGCACGTCACGCCGACGGTGGCGCCGGCGTTTCCAGTGGTGGGCCTCGAGGCCAATATGCCAATATCTGAGGCAGGTTAATCCGCGGTCGCGTGGGTCACGCGGTCTAGGTCTCTGCGTCTTCCCGTCTGGCTGGGCAGGCACGTAGTCGCTAAGCTGCAAACCACGGCACAGAAGTTAAATTACGGTACGTGTGTTGCATCTGTAACGTTTTAAGAATAAGAGTAAAATTTTATTAGTACAATAAGGTTATGACGAAATCGGCATACAGGACGAGGTCCCGGAGTCAGAGACTGAATTGGGGCCTCCTGCACATGGCGAACATGAAAAAAAAAAGTTAACTTAGTTATAGCAATGACAGAAAAGCAGCAAATTTAACGGAGCGACAGAAGTAAGAACAAATTGAACAGAAAATAGGCATAATTAAACAGTGTCATACGTGAAAAATAATCGTGTTATAATAAGCTGTAGCATTTATCAAAGCAAATGTATACACGCGGTGGTATGCGGGGAAAATGTTATGTCAGATTTTACTGATCCGAAAGGAACTCTCTGAATTCTGTAATAATAGATAGTAGTGTAATTAATTTTAAAACAAGTGAAATTGCGTTCCAGAGTAAAAAAATGTGCTGAAATGAACGGTCTATTGAAGTTCATCATGAAAGTTCCGTTAAAAGTTTCTACGCTTTCTAATGGCCGTGTAGACGGAAATATATCAAATTATTTCGTGAACTTTACCTGATAACGCATGCGGCAACTCTGTGTCCAACCCCTGTGTAACGTAGTACAAATGTGGTCTAAATGGAAGCGGTTGTTCCAATTCCCTCTTTTCGCGACTTACGGTTTGCGCAAGTCCCAATTGGGCGCATACCCATTTCAGCAGAAAGGACTAGAGAGTTTTAAATCTATCTATCTATCTATCTATCTATCTATCTATCTATCTATCTATCTATCTATCTATCTATCTATCTATCTATCTATCTATCTATCTATCTATCTATCTATCTATCTATCTATCTATCTGTTCATCCCTCTGTTTCGGTTTCTTCATTACGAAATGACAGATGGCACAGCGTGCAGTCCTTCTCAGCAATTACCACAAAGTAGCATCAAACTGGTCGCTATATGAGTAGGCCGCTCCTTAAACCTAGGCTTATTTTGCACAGAAAACTTGAAAAGAAGGACGACCGTTTCTTGCCATCACTATTCCCAAAACAGCAGGGCGCAAGTGGCTTCACCGCATCAAGGGTACCATTGCAGAAAAGCTAGTTTCTAAGGGGGCAAACATTACCGCCCCTTGGTGTTAACGGTACGTTGTTTAAATGCTTAATTGAGGCCACTTTAAGTGATGTCCGATCTACTCTGTCGCGAAAGAGGTTTATTTTTAATGCGAGGCACTACACGAAAAGCTAAAGCAAGGTCGTGTCAAATATACAAGTTTTCTTAGGCTTTTCACTCCGCCTTAAAAGACCTATTTTTTTGCTTACCAATCCGACAGGGTAATTGTATAAGATTAAACGAGGTCGTATGATGCCTACTATATGCCAGAAATCATTCGAATATATGTGGTAGTTACTTATTAATGAAAAGAAAAATAAAATAAAATGGCTAGCCTCATTCGTGGTATTGACAAGTGTGTGACACTCTAACCCCCAGGAAAGGAGGCATAGAAAGGTTCGAACTGATGGCGCTCTAACTTCCCCCAGTGCAGGGTAGCAATATATATATATTATATATATATATATATATATATATATATATATATATATTTGCCAACGTTGCGGCCCGGTTGGCAATAAAGCATCGTTTTTCGTTCGTTCGTCCACTTCACTCCAGCATCTATATATATATATATATATATATATATATATATATATATATTATATATATATATATATCGAAGGGTATGGCGGCAACTCAACGATGTGGTCGACTAATCCCTTCCTATTAGCGGGACACAACGTACCGATATGCGCGAGACGTACACGTGGCAATACAGTGCAACTTTCTACTGCAATAGACCACTGCACGTCATTGGTGATACTGAACCTACCTTGATGAGGCGGCTTTCATCTTGGAGCGACCAGTATCAGCGGCAACCAGGCATAATCAAGACACCGTACGGATTTGCCTGGTGGCGAAATGCACGCGCTTGCCTGTAAATGCTGGCAATAGTCGACTGTGGACTGAAGGCAACGGGGGCAACTCAACGATGCGGTCAGCTAATCCCCTTCTGAACCCCTTCTGCGTGAAGCAGGTGAGCAGGCGTTACGGAAAATGCTTTCGCTCTAACGACCCATTTTTTATTAAGCTGCCGTGCCCGAGGCTCATTTGCTTAACCAACCTCGTAGACTGGGCTGAAGATTTGCTGCTAGTGTCTTGAGATGTTGAAACTAACCCAGGTCCTGACCTCACCCAGTCCGCTAAGCAGCTGTGAAGTATCGCTAATGACTTAAAAAAGGTAGAGGAAGGCGCCTTACTTCTATCGATTTGGATATAGCCAATATTAGCGCTCTAGAAAGCAAAATATCAAACTGCGTAACGGAAGATAACGAACCTTCGGAAAGGATTACACACGCTCGAACTGCAGATCAACCGTCTTGAGGATCTATCTGCGCGAAACGCTCTTATTATAAATGCTGTTCCGGAAAGCTAGTTAGAAAGCAAACGGTGACCGTTTGACTAACACAGTGAAAGGCAATATTATTGAAACCATTCTCAAAGCCCTGGCAGTGGCCATAGAAATAAGAAATACGAAAGACTAACGCTTACAAAAGCAGACCAATAATCCTACGGCTCGCTGATCACCACGACAAAGCAGCCATTTCGCAGCACTGCTACAACCTGAAGGAGAGCAATTACTCTTTCAATGACAACTTCTAGCAGTCCGCATTCGTACATAAGGCGGAAACTGCAGAATTATGGCGAAACAAGAAAGGAAGTGGGAGAAAAAGTGACCTTCAGTGATGACAAACTCCGGATTAGTGGCGAAATTTTTTCCTGCACTGAAGATAAGAAAGGTGGTCCCCGACGAAGACAACGCCGCTGCGCAAAAAAAAAAGAAAAAATAGAACGACGAACTGCCGAAACTAAGGCCCCGCCAGAAGCAGAAGTAACCTTGATAAATGTAAACGCGCGTAGCCTTCAGAACAAATCACATCGTCTTCAATATTTATTACTGGAACTAGAACCCGACTTCGTAGCAATTACTGAAACCTGGCTAACAGGGACCAGGAAATAGGTAGCCCAAACTACGCGATATGGAAAAGGCCGTGGCGAATTTAGTCAGCAAGAGGCTATTTTCCAAGTTCTTCCAGATTTTGAAGGCGTTGAAGCAATATTTTGTAAATTGCTGATGGGATCGCGCGCCATCGCTATGGGCTGCGTATACTTGACCTCATCGGCCTACAGAGACGTCACCACTTGACTTTGTAATTACGTCACGTATCACAAACTATACTAACGTTTCTCGGTGACATTAACATGTCTGAAATAGACTGCAAACCTTCGTATTTCAACTCCTGTAACTCTCAATTACTGCAAATATCTGATGTAATGCTCAATTTACACTTACATCAGATAGTGACTCAGCCCACCCGAGTACATGCATTATCGTATGACATTTTGCCGCTAGTACAGGCAGCACACACGAGAAAGACACGCACACGACGGCATGGGCGGTACTTCCAACTGATTTATTTCAAGTATGAAAGAGAGCTTACATATGCATGTGGCACACACATGCGCAGAATAGCCAACAACACTGCCTAACATAGCCAGCTCTCAAACAATCTCTGGAGGCCACAACTATATCGGACGCGTCACTGATACATTCACCACCCAACCTAATAATGTAAAAGGCGTCTAATAACTCACGTGCTGTCTGATGCTTGCTCTTACCCAGAGTCCTCACCTCATGAAATCGTGGTTCGCATTTGCAGACCTTGCAGTGCGCAGGAAGACGGGCAAGTTCATTTTCTTTCTTTAGATTTCGGGCATGTTCCCTGGCTCCTAGTACATTCAGACAGCGGCCAATTTGTCCAACCAAATACCTGCCGCACATCAGGGGGATCTGATAGGCAACTCCTGTCCCATATTTCGTGTAAGCAGTAGCATGTTTTGCATCAGAGCCTGTGGTTCCCTCACCAGAGTTGCGAAGGCAGAGCTGAGACAGCTTCACAGGGGCCGAGAGAACAAGAGAGACATCATACCTGCCTGTCACCTTTTTGAGGTTCTGTGTCACCTTGTGGATATAAGGAACCACCGTAGGTCTTACGGTCCTAGTAGTCCTGCTTGCTACCGTCGGCTTCGTGCTGCCTTTAATCTTCTGCAGGAGAGTCTACCACTGACGTGAACAACGAACCAGGGAAGCCTGCCATAATAAGGTGCCTATATAACTTGCCTGTCAAAGGCAGCCTCCATCTTGTGAATGCATGGTTTCTCTAGCACAGAATCCATGCAGAGCATAGAAACACCCGTTCATCAACTTGGAAGTGGCTGAATCATACGGAACCAACCCCTTATTTGCACGAGGCATGCCAGCAAACATGACTATGATGAAAAATTAAACATAAGTCCAAAAACTGTAACGAGTTCCGGAGCGGGAGTACATGGGTGAAACGAAGTCCTTTTTCATGTAGTCTAAACAGGTTTAAAATATCGTTGTAACGCTCCAGTAAACCAAGTCGGTTAAAAACTATTAAGAAGTCAGCCACATATCTAAAAAACTTTAAAATATGGAGACCCGGACGTTGTTCAAGAGCATCGGCAAGCTGGCGATCAACACTAGCTAGGAAAATGTTACACAAGACCGGCGCTATACATGAGCCGATGCAAATGCCGCGTCTTTGCAGGTACAAGCCGTACAACCCTTTGTCAAAAAGAACACAAGTGCTCCTTATGTAAAATTCTAAAAGCGTTAAAAAATGATCCACCGTGACACCAGCTGTATTTTGGAAGGGGATGGTGCCGTTTTCTTCAATGGACGACCTCGTAGCTGCAAAAAGTTCATTAAGGGGTCTCGAGTAAAACAGATCCTCGATGTCATTAGAGAGGCCAGTACCAATGTTGTGGCCACCTTGAAGCGATTGCACTACCTCATGCGAATTGCTCGTCATTTATCCTTAAGGCATTAAGTGCTTTTAACAAGTATTGTTATAATACAGGAAAGTGGCACAACACGGGATAAAGACGAAGACGAGGGAACAAGTACAAGCGCACTCTAGCACACAACCTTATGAAGGCTGCTTCAAGATTTGACGTTCCCGTTGTCTTTTAAACCCCATTCAAATTATCTAGCGTTTGTAGGCGCGGGATGAAAGCTGGTGATCTGAAACGCTGCTACGATATAAAGCATGAGCATCGTATTGGGGAGTGTTGTGTGGGTGTAGTGTACCAGATTCCGTTAAGCTGTGGTAACGTATACATCGGCCAAACAGGCCGACGTATTAACGTCCGCTTACAGGAGCATGCGTTGTCCATCAAAAATGGCACGGGTTCGCATCTGCCATTTCATTGTAAGTCATGCACATGTGTAGCCATGTTTTCTTCCACGAAGATCTTAAAACGAAGTCGTGACGCTGTAGCATAGAGAGTTAGCTGAGACTTATTTTATAAAATTGTTCGGCAGTAAGTGTGTCAGCGTACCATCAATCGTTTTGCACGACAGTGAATTTGTTTGTTTGTTTTTTTTTTGTTTTTTTTTTTGCAGGGTCGCTTTTGATGTTGGCCCTTTGCGCGTGTGCGTGCTGTTAAAAAAAAGTGCGCTTGTACTTGTTCCCCCGTCTTCGTCTTTGTCCCGTGTTGCGTCACTTTCCTGTATTATAACTATGCACCAACTAGTCCAGCAACAAGTTTTATTAAACAAGTATTGGCTAACATGAAGTTGCCAAATGCCTCTTTCGTTGGCTATCGTTCTAAACGGCATATCAGGCTTGTGTGTTTCAGCAGTGAAAAACACATTCAGTGTGGTCTTCTTCGCATTACTGACATCTCTGAAAGCTTCGAATGTTTTAAGTAGTTACACAGTCTAATCGCCTTGCTTTTAATTCTTAAATAGGACTCTTGAAAGTTCTTCTCCGATGGCTTAGAGGCTTTATCGCAGAATGTGGCATGAGAAAGAACGACAAAGCGAGAATCCTTGTCGGGTTCTAAAATGCTAAGTTCTTGTCTCTGCAAAAGTCCACAATCTTGCGCATCGCTAACACTGCTCGGCTCGTTCTGGAAGGTACAAAGCTCTTCTGAAGACAGTCAACTCCGTCGAGCAGACACCTTTCCTGGTCCTCCTGGGCTGCCTTCTTAGGTGGCAGGCAGGTATGATGCCCCTCTTGTTTTCTCAGCCCCTGTGAAGCTGTCTCAGCTCTTCCCTTGCACCTCCGGTGAAGGAACCACAGGCTGTGGTGTAAAACATGCTACTGCTTACGCCAAATGTGGGACAGGAGTTGCCTATCAGATCCCCCTGACGTGCGACTGGTATTAGGTTGGACAAATTGGCCGCTGTCTAAATGTACTACGAGCCAGGGAACATGCCCGAAATCTAAAGAAAGAAAATGAACTTGCCCGTCTTCCTGCGCACTGCAAGGTCTGCAAATGCGAACCACGATTTCATGAGGTGAGGACTCTGGGTAAGAGCAAGCATCAGACAGCACGTGAGTTATTAGACGCCTTTTACATTATTAGGTTGGGTGGTGAATGTATCAGTGACACGTCCGATATAGTTGTGGCCTCCAGAGATTGTTTGAGAGCTGGCTATGTTAGGCAGTGTTGTTGGCTATTCTGCGCATGTGTGTGTCACATGTATATGTAAGCTCTGTTTCATACTTGAAATAAATCAGAAGTACCGCCCATGTCGTCGTGTCTTTACTTGCGGCAAAATGTCATACAGTAAGCAATACCAACTAGGCCGAGAAGAGAGAGAGAAATGTTTTAATGAAAAGCTGGACATGTTTGCCTGGCTATTCGCCTGGCATGCTACTCCAGGTGCTCCAGGGTGATGATTATGATATATACACTGATAACCACACATACATACATATACTACACTGTTTACAAAGTTTCGGTCAGGCTTGTGGCCCGCAAGAAAGTCAGCAGCGCTTTCGTTGCACGTAATTAACGCACAGGTGCTGTTTTGCCATGGGCCCAGAATGTGCCGCAGTTCTAAACACGAGCCCTGTTGAAGGTGCAAAGCCGCCTTCAGAGATCTTCTTTCTGTTGCGTATCGCCTGCAGTCGCAGAGAACGTGTTTTAGATCTTCTAGGACGTTACATTGAACGCACAACGGTGAGTCCGACAACTCGATTTTGTTCTTGAAGTAATGAGTGTAGGCGACGTTTAGTCTGATGCGGTGCAAGCATGTTTCCTCTTGTCTGTTGAGGTCTCGCGGCATATCGAAGGCACACGATGGATCAATTTTGTAAAGAGGCCCATACTGGTGACTGGCATCTGTCCAGAGGGATCGCTGGAAGCGCCATGCATGTGCCGATACAAGTGTCGCCGCCTCTTTTCCGAGAAGAAGTTCTCCACATGCACTGTCATCCAACATTCTTGATTTAATTTTTGTTAGTGATCATTTCACAAACGTCAGTACTAAATATGCATTATGCAGTGCATCTCGGACCATCAGTTGGTCTTCTGCACTGTAACTGTGGATGTTGCGAGATTTCATCAGCAGTCATCGCTTCTATATCCTAATTTCATCCAAGCCGATGATAAAAGCGTTGCCGACTTTCTTTCAGTATGATTCTTTCGTAGCACTTTCGCATAATTTATCTGATATCGAAACGCTGAGAGCAGATTGACAGATATCGTAACGTCATGCATAAAATACTACATGGCGAAAAAAAAAAAGAAACACAAGACCAAGCCCCTGGATAATGCGTGACGTAATACATGCCAAGTGAAAGGTAAAGTTATTATTTAAAACACTGAACACGAAACCTAACAAGATTAACTAGAAATGAACTTACAGTAGCCGGTAATCACATCAGGTGTTAGCTAAAAATAATAAAAATAATTACTTTGCAAAGATTCTTCCAAAATTTTGGAAAACCGCTCCAAGAACATTGTGGAAACTTTCTGCCATGTTCTTCGGAAGAGTGGTAGTAAGAACTAACAAACACCATAATACTCATGCTTCTTAAATCCAACTCATTCAAGGGCTGTGATGATTCAGACTATTAAAGGCACAAAACAATCTATGCATTCAATCACCCGATGTCTAAATCAAAGTCCATGGTCAGTAACAAAAGCAGTACTGTGAAAGAAAAAAAAAAGAGGTGATTATTGAACTTCACGCCAATTATTGATTCATCATTGGCACAGAAAGCTTTTCGAAAAGGCAAAATTTAACAGCATTTGTTACTTTTAAAGTTACTGAGTGCGAATAATATAATCCAATGTTTGCGCATATTAACTGGTCGAACCATCTAACAGTTAATTTCAGACATTAAAATACCCATGTCAACCCTCCCAACGTGGTAAAACCGCAAGTTTCGAACGAACGAAAGAATCAGATGCAACGGCATTTGCTAAAGGAATAAATGTACGCAACTATTTTCTACTCAACAACAAGCGCGCCTCAACTCGAGCGCTTTTTGGTATACCAGAATAACGGACGCCCACTCGGCAACAAAAGCCCCAAGGCGCAGAAAAAGTTCTAAAATAAACTGAAACGAGTTTTATTTCCGTCCCCTGAAGCGTTTACCCGTCTCAAAGTATCCCTTGGGAACCTAAGCAAAGGCGTAACCAAGAGTAAATACTTCTCCAGCGAGTGCCTTTCAATGAAATTGCGATGGTTCCTGTAAAAGGAGCAGTATCTACAGAACAAGTGCCTACAAAACTCTAAACTGGCGAAAGCAGCGGCAAATGTGCACTGGCAAAATGGCCAGAAAAACGGTGCAAAAATGGCCTCGCTTTTATTTATTTATTCTTACAGCTCTTTTAGCCCCGCCGCGCAGAAGACGCACGTTTTCTTTCTTTTGCTAGAGATCGTACAGTTTTGAATTGGCGCCACAGGTTCGCGCAAAAGGTACAGTGGTCTACGTTCACAGCTTTGTACACAAAGTACTGAGACGGCATAGATAGTGGACCATGTTGGAGACTCATTACCACTGGTACTATATCGCTGAGTAGACAAGACTGACAGGAGTGCGCGCACGCAGCGCCGCTTTTCCCCAAATTTCTTTATTAGGCAATCTAACGAAAACGTGCCGAAGGACAAACGCCAGAAGAAACACGAAACGAAAATATATTGAGCGCGTCGAAAATGTGCTGTACAAGATTCCCCTCCTGTGTGCGAAGTTTGGCAGATGAGCCGCTGCGCAAACGATAGATTGAGGGAGCGCGATAAAAACTTGGAGGACGCCTAAGCTTCGTCTTCAATGGTGGAACGCGACCGCGCAATCGTGAACCGTTCGCATCGCCTTCTCACTCGCTTGCCACTTTTTAACACGAAAGTATTTTATGCCGGGGTCCACCAAGGCTTTCGTGACGTATTTCCGTCACGGAAATGCGTCATGAAAGTCCGTGTACAGGAGTAAACTCCGTTTACAGGAGTCGAACCCCCAACCTCTCGGTCCGCGACTGGCGGGGGTTAGGCCCACTGCGCTACAGCCACACGTATAAAGGAGGCTACATGAATGCGCCTTTTATGTTTCACACTTTCCTCTCACAGCGCTCTTCGTACGCGGGGTGGTGCCGCCGTCTGGACGCGGTAGAGAGAAGTAATGCGTGGCCTCCGCAATTAGCTCTAGCAACGCGACGTTGCTACGACCATCCCATTCGGCGCGTTTACAATAGGAGAGGTGTAATTTCGCCAACGCTTCAACACACCGCGAGGAGGCGGCTTTAGCCCAAGCCTCGCTCATAGCATCCATCCATATTGAAAAAATATCTCTCCGAGGCTCGCCTGGCTGTTGCACCGCGTTCCCCGCTCGCGCTGTGAGAATTAACGGCCAGGCTAGAGGGAAGATACGACCACGGCCGCTCGATGAAAGACACACGGTGCGGCCTGCCGCGTCGCGGCGCAGCCAATGGGCGAGAGCGGGAAAGCGGAGTTGACAGTTGTCGCCGCATTTCGCTAGGAGGGCGCCAGTAGTAGGGGAGGGCTAGAGTCACTGGAAAATTTCAGAGTATCGCAAAGGTAGGCTGCACGCGGGCAACATTGTGCGGCGGCGGCCATTTCCCTTCCAGACCGTCCGGCGCGTTGCTAGCGTGTGTTGAGAAGTGACCGATCTTTTCGCCTCGATGCCGTGTTACGGTGGCGTAACTTCAATATGTGTGTGTGTGTTTCTTCAAAAGAATATCAGAAGTGATTTCGAGTCATCGACAGTCATGAATCGACGGCGCGGTAAGCGGTGTAGCTAATTAAAAGTGCGGCGAATGTTGCCATGTGCTCGCGAACTCTCTTCGTGGCTTCATCGGTCTCTTTTCGTTTCACGGCCGGGTGTGTTCGCAACGTCCGGAGCTGTAAGCATAGTTGCATCAGCTCAGTGACTTCGTGCGAGATGCCATTTACTTCGACACTTGGTGAATGTTGACTATTTGCGCTAGCTTTGCAGTCGGTGTTCAGGTTTACTTCATAGCGCATTCGAGAACATTATCGAACATCGAGAACAATCAGCATTGCGTCCTTCGACTGATCGCTGACTGCATACCTTACTTGCGCACCATGCTTGCTGTTCAGCTGGGTGTTATCGGTAATAGAAGTAGTGTGTGTACGGTAAGTGGAAGTTGTGCGTGAGGTATTTGTCTCGGTTCGGAACGCCAGCAGCCGAACGCACGGGCGAATCGGCGTGCGGTAGGTAAGGTGCATCTTATTTTGCGAATACGTTGTCACAGAGAATATCTCCTAACAGATAGGTAGAAAATAGGCCATCGAAAATGATTGATTTCACTACTCAGTTGTTTAATTTCCTATTTTTTGTCTCCTTAATAATATTCCCATCGTTGCAGTGCATTTGCAAATATTTTGCTGTGTTCCGACAAAGCTTTTTTTTTTTTTTGCGTTGCCAGTGCGTAAACAGCTGGGGTTCGGCTTCTGCACTGCTTTTAATTTCAACTTTTCTTTTTTTCGTAATGCACACTTGTTAAAACTTTCTCGGCGCAGTGCTTTATGTTATTTTGATCAGAAATAGCACATCCCGAAACCTTTTAACGCGCATGCTACTGCAACACAGTATGTATATAGATCTGGGGCTCGCATGAAATCGATTCCCTCAATGCGTGGAAGCCGATTTTCTTTTTTTTTTTTTTTTGCTGTGACCATTTCTCACCCACTAAACAGTATTGTAAGGGCACGCTCGGCGCAATGCAGCATTAGCAACATTTTTTTAAAATAAAGTACGCTTAATAACATTGCCTTGTACCAACTTTATCAACAGAGTTCCACGCTTCAGTTTTGGGCAGTGGCAAATGATCATGCGACGATTGTCTTCAAGGTATACAGTAAACAGTTATTATTTTAATAAGTCTTCGATTTCGCTCTCGTGCGCGACACGCTTATAACTCGAAATGCATGCACAATCTGTTCAACAGATCGAGATATAAACAGCCGAGCAAATAGAAAGGTACGTAGTATGTAGTTTTCAACATCGCTGAACATAGCGAACAGAAAAGATGAAGTATCCTGTTGCATGAGAGCTTTTCCGGCAAAGTTTGTGTAGTTCAGTACAGAAAGGAGTGTTCTTCGAGGGGGGCGAATTCATTCCGCGGCCAATTATGCAGCCACGTACAACGACGCTCTTTGACGTTAATGTTTTCCACACGGAATGCAAAAATATACGAAATTCCCAGAGTAGCTCACGAGCAACGTTCGGTTACTGGTGAGCGACTCTCTGGCATCTGCATGACGCGTTTAAAACAACGACGAAGTACGTGTCAATATTTATGAAAGGGAACACGCGAACGCGTGGCCTGCGCTCTGCGACGGCTTCCTTAACTCCGTCAACCGACAGCTAACGAAAGCTCGCCCGCTTTGGCGTCATCTATTGGCAAACAAAATAACAAGTCATGGCCGGTTGCGAAGCGCTTTTAGATAACGCTGCATCTCGACTCGCGTAACGGGCGATGCAGGCAGCGCGTCGTCTGCCTGTCAACAAATCGAGCGTGGCGCGCCAGCACTGCGCGAGCTGCAGAGGCAGCGTTATCTAAAGGCGCTTCTCAACCAGCGATGATTCGTTATTTTGTTAGCCAATAGATGACGCCAAAAGCGGGCAAGCTTTCGTTAGCTGTCGGTTGACGGAGCTTACGGCAGCCGCCGGAGCGCGCAGGCCATGCGCTCCCGTGTTCCCTTTCATAAAAATTGACACTGTACTTCTAGGGACCGTGGTACTGCTAAATGTCCGGCCGCGCTCTGCATTCAACGCGCCTGCACCCAAAGCGCTTGGAAGGGATATGGCGGCGAGAGGTCACGTGATGCGAGTAAGCCAATCGCGTCGGCGGCGGCGCGCGGAAAACAGATGCGATACTCTGAAGTTTTTCTAGTGACTCTAAGCCAGGAGCACTAGGCAACTGGTTCTTTATTCTATGACTAGGCACACTAGGCGCGCGACGCAGTATCCGCTCCACGCGGCAGGCCGCACCGTGTGTTTTTCATCGAGCGGCCGTGATGCGACGCGCGTAGCGTTTCTCTTCGCGTTTCACGGCGCTTTTTGAAGGAGTGCATATCGAGTACCAGTATTTATTATGTGCTTGTTGATGCCATCTTTGCGCGGGATTCACCATATGCGGTGTCCAGGTATATGTTAACGACTTCAGCTACGGCAACGGTTAAATCATGATCATGTTGCGTCAGTCGTCGGTACGGAGATGTGCCACTAGGCGTCAACGTGAGTGCGTCCACATCAAGCGGTGCTATATCTGCCAAACAACAGTAGACATTGTACAAGCTCTCACATACCAATGCACTATAAACAATCAACTACTTCTGTGGCGACACGTTTCACTTTCGTGTTGTACTGATTCCTATGACAGAGGAATCAGCCATCTTTTTTTCTCGGCGGACACTTCAACTGTGCCGCGAGGAAAGGGACGTCTGTGCGCGTCACATATAACAACTGTATTTGAAATAGGCACGTGTAAAAGGCCTACTATGTCATAGTTCATCATTTTGCGAATCAGTGAAGTATCCACTACGCGTCCGAAAGGCAGTACGCGTACCTATGCAGCTGCACACTTCGCTTGAACCTGGTCAGCATGCGCAATACTGCCGAAGTATCAGACTGAGTAACAATTTTCATTTCAACACCTCACAGAAGTACCACTTACACATAAATTGCTGATGCTGATTGTTATTGTTATTACTATTATTATTATTAGTAGTAGTAGTAGTAGTAGCAGTAGTAGTAGCAGTTGTTGTTGTAGTACTGCTATATGGACACTCTCGATGGGTTCGGGTTCATAGATTCAGCAGACAAGTTTGTACTGCGCAAGGAAACAACACATAAGAACATAGATACACACAGACACGCGAAGTGCAGCGTCGTTGGGCTAGTTGGTTCATAGATTCAGCAGACAAGTTTGTACTGCGCAAGGAAACAACACGTAAGAACATAAAAACACACGGACACGCCAAGCGCAGCGTCGTTGGCTAGTTGGTTCATAGATTCAGCAGACAAGTTTGTACTGCGCAAGGAAACGACACGTAAGAACATAGAAACACACAGACACGCGAAGCGCAGCGTCTTTGGGCTAGTTGGTTCATAGATTCAGCAGACAAGTTTGTACTGCGCAAGGAAACAACACGTAAGAACATAAAAACACACGGACACGCCAAGCGCAGCGTCGTTGGGCTAGTTGGTCCATAGATTCAGCAGACAAGTTTGTACTGCGCAAGGAAACAACACGTAAGAACATAGATACACACAGACACGCGAAGTGTAGCGTCGTTGGCTAGTTGGTTCATATAGATTCAGCAGACAAGTTTGTACTGCGCAAGGAAACAACACGTAAGAACATAGAAACACACAGACACGCGAAACGCAGCGTCGTTGGGCTAGTTGGTTCATAGATTCAGCAGACAAGTTTGTACTGCGCAAGGAAACAACACGTAAGAACATAGATACACACAGACACGCGAAACGCAGCGTCGTTGGCTAGTTGGTTCATAGATTCAGCAGACAAGTTTGTACTGCGCAAGGACACAACACGTAAGAACATAGAAACACACAGACACGCGAAGCGCAGCGTCTTTGGGCTAGTTGGTTCATAGATTCAGCAGACAAGTTTGTACTGCGCAAGGAAACAACACGTAAGAACATAGAAACACACAGACACGCGAAGCGCAGCGTCGTTGGGCTAGTTGGTTCATAGATTCAGCAGACAAGTTTGTACTGCGCAAGGAAACAACACGTAAGAACATAGAAACACACAGACACGCGAAGCGCAGCGTCTTTGGGCTAGTTGGTTCATAGATTCAGCAGACAAGTTTGCACTGCGCAAGGAAACAACACGTAAGAACATAGAAACACACAGACACGCGAAGCGCAGTGCTCGTCATCATACCTACAAATACTGTATACACACTACAGCAGGAACAATTAAATAAAGAACATGTTACAAAACTTCGCTTTTCATAAGAGCGGCACTTTATCACTAAAGTGACATAAAACACCCCTCTTATAATCAGCGCAAACGATTCAGCAACCTATACCTTGGTAGATCAAGGGGCGATGCCAGATTATGTACACAACACCCCTTGATCCTTGAGGATTCTCAGGCCTGGTGTTGCTCGTACATTTTCTCTATCAACGGTTTGGCTTCTGGCTAGATCTGTATGTAGCGTTCGAGACGGACTTATTCAGGCTGATTACTTTTCTGCCCCGCATAAAGACACTGCAGCCAGTGGCATTATTTTGTAGCTGTTCTTTTCCTCAACTACATTTTGCCCCGGATAAATTCACAATATATAGCGCCCAATCGAGCAGACGAGTGGCACGTACAAAATAACAGAATACACGTTACAAGCTACAGTTTTAGCTAAGCCATGCATATTAGGCAGCGGCATATAACCACGCTTCCACACACAGCCCCGACAACGCAAGGGCATCAACCTTTGTACGAAAAAGCGACCGGCTGTTTGGCGGTGTCTCCACAAACAATCAGTTAAGCATGTAAGCCAACTGGTTCATACACAGCGGGTGCTACGCAGCGTCACCGCTTAATTGCGGTTAATAGGCATCCAACAGAACAAGCAGCGCTGAGAAGCCATTGCGACGGCGGCAAGGCAACGACGCAAGAGTTGCTGCCCTCTACTACCGCTTATATATACATGTTTATTTAATGTGCCCTTTTATGCAGGCATGCGACGTGTCAACTATATATGTCGCAACATAGTCGCATGTACAAAGGGCGCATTAAATGGCAGTGCAATACATGCAGTTGGGTTTGCCACACTATCATGACATTCAACGACGTCTGTGAGCGATAACCAATAGTTTTAATCAAAGTTCACAGGCGTTTCTTTAATCGTAGCACTGGGCGCTTGAAATTACTGTAGATAACGCTGTTCAAGCCGGACAGTGCAGTACACTCCCCCCTATCAGCCATGGTTTACCGCAACCGAGGGAACCTGTGTCGCCCTTCTCGAAAGTTGCTTTGCGCTAAGGTCGAAAAAGAAGGCTGCTGTGAAGCAGACGACAGCGGCGGCGATTGCCCGTGTGGCAAGTACCACCACAGTGACGTGTGTACTCGCCCTCATGGCTGTCCACACACCAAGCAGGCACCGAGTCACGTGCAGAGGCGTCCTACAAAGAAGCAGCAGCAGTGCCATGAGCCAAAAAACACGCACTATGCTCGCCCGCCGCGCAAACGAACGCCTCGTGCCTCTGCCCAGCCACACGGACGCCCGCAGCCAGGCGTACAAGGCGCTGACCAGCAGGAACGGCGACGCGGACAGCGCCGCGAAGGAGATGAACGGCTCGACCATCTTGACCATCGCGGGCCACTTCACAACGCACTGCCCGTGGACAGCTAGCGCGCGCGCATCGACGAACAGCACCTGAGGCAGGCAAACGACTGTGCCCAGAAACCAGACGCCGGCGTTGTTCAGGTGGCAAGATCTCGGCTTGGGAGGCCTGCCAGCGACAAAGCGAGCGGCGGCCACAACGAGCGTGTAGCCGTGCACAAACACTCCAAGGTGCTCTGAAAAGGAACACGCGTAGCAAAGCGCTTCCCTGAAGGGCCATCGACGCAGGAGCACTGACACTGGGTCAAGTAGCACGCCGAAAGCGCAGACGAGTAGATCGGCGATGGCTACGTTGACAACGTAGATACCAGCGGGAGTCCGCAGACGGGGGTAACAGCAGGCCATAAGCACCACTGAGAGGTTACCGACGACTCCGGGGACAAGGAGAACGGCGAATGCGACGTAGAAAAGCGGTCCGATGCCACCCATTTCGGCACTGTATGGCAGCTGCCGGCCAGACCACGAGTACTCCATGGGATGCCGTGCTCACACCTTGAGACAGAGATGATGTTTTTGGTTGATTATGCGCTGCAGTCTGCGCACTGTCCTTGCACATCGGTCACTGCTGCTGCTCTCTCCCATTCTGGTTCACC
This sequence comes from Rhipicephalus sanguineus, assembly GCF_013339695.2. Lineage (NCBI taxonomy): Eukaryota > Metazoa > Arthropoda > Arachnida > Ixodida > Ixodidae > Rhipicephalus > Rhipicephalus sanguineus. The sequence continues at coordinate 287,172,011 of NC_051176.1, forward strand.
CATGGTTTTTGGTTGTGCGTTATCTTACCGACTAGGCCGGTTATATGCGAGTTTTGTCCCCAGATGCTGCTGCCTCCGCGCGAGAGCTGCTTGCTCGAGGTTTCTGTCCTTGCGAAGCAATTTATACGACGTCGAGGAATCATCAGGGGCGCAATGAAGCACTTCCGGCAACCCTTTTAAGCGACGAAGGCGGGGATCTCTGCCAAGCGACGCTATCCTGCACAGCGTGACCATTTCATTAAGGCGGCGCGGTATGTCGGAGAGCCAGACTGAAGTCGCGTGACGAGCGCATACGAGCGCGACTTCTTGCCTTGGTGATATCTCGTGTGTGAGCTAACACTGAACGGCAGCCCCGTTATTGCGTCAACGCACAACAAAATTGGTGTTTTTTTATATATTTGTGTACGGCATAGTTTCTGATCGATAAGCGTTCTTCTTCATCCACGGAAACAAAATAAAATGCGGGCATAAATAAGTATTAAATGCTTATACGCTTAGCGGCGTCTCGTATCCAGTGCACATGAAAATATTCTTTAACAGCGGAGTTTAAGCTGACTGTTAGTCTGTGCAGAGCGAACAGAAAACCATCATCATCATGAACCGGCACGCGCTCTCTTCTTCGTCTTCTGCTTCGCTCCCAGAACACGTGCGCCGATTCCTCCGCCGTGGGATGCGATGGCTCTGATGGGCGAGAGAACGAGTACAGAGAGAGTGAAAGAAAGAGACAAAGAAAGAGAGGAAATTGATAGAAAGAAAGAGAGATGTTCTTGGTGAAAAAATTTTCGTGGAGAGGCGGGATTCGAACCCGCGTACCCGTGATACGAAGGCCATTGTCGTAACCACTCGGCTATCCAGGCACGCTAGAAGAGCATAGCATAGCCTTGTATAGTGTAGTATAGTCACAGTATAGCAAGGGGGGTGGGAATGGGAAAGGGGGTGGAAAGGAGAGAAAGGAGAGAAAAATACACACATCAGCAATCTCGAAGTGCAAGTTCTAATTTCCCTTGTTCCCCAGGATTTCTATGTTTGCAGACTTATGTGTCCCTGTAATCACCGTAACCACTAGACCACTGTGGCGAACAATTCGCGGGGTATCATGTCAGAAAACCATGGCTACAATAGACGCCGTAAGATGGAAGCGGGGGAGTAGAGAGATACTGGGCAATAATTTCGACGACTTTCAGCTCTTTTATGTTAAGTAGGTGCACACTTTTGCCTTCTTATTACCTGTCGAAGTTTGCCCGATTTGGCTGCAGTTCGCATTCCCGACGATGTGACAACACAAAGCAATAGCAGTTCAGCCACCATGGCGAGTCTTTCAACGACTGAGTTGTTGCAGCACTAGACAGAAAAGCAATAATTAATTTCCTTCCTTCAAGTAAACAGTTGCCCCTCACTCTGCGTGTGTGTCTGTGCGTGCAGCTCGTTTACTTTGTCAACAGCAGCAGCCGCGACACTTCTGTCTCGGCAATCCGTCACGCAGTAATCTGCTCTCACCAGGTTCCTCACTATAGCTCGAGGACAAGAACTCCGAATCATGTGCAGTAGTCACGTTTTTGATAAAGCGGAAGAGACAGACTCATCTGTTGTTTCTTCAGAGCATGACCTAATTTCCCACTGGTTGCAAATATGTGCCCACTGGAGCTACAAAACCCAACTATGAAAGGTGGAAGAGAGACGCGACTGAGTGCTAAGTGCAAACGTTTTGCTTCAAAGCTACGCAAAGGAATATTAAGGTGAGTTGTGGTAATAATAAATTACGTTCCTCCAATAAGCAGAACGATGACTATTACTCTGCGAGGAGAACTGATGTCACCAAAAACGCAAGAGCGACGGGCGACTGGTCGCGATGCGGTCGTGGCGTTTTTGGACCAACTCGTAGGGGTGGGGCACTTCTTAACGTAGGTTTCGCTCTCTCTCTTTTGTACGCACACATGAGAGAGACATTACATAGACCAAGTAGCGATGGCCTATTGGGGTCACGAGCCCTCGCCGGCGGGCTCCAGAAGTTAAAGATGTAATTTCTCATTACACTGCAGTTATGAAGTACAGGATTATTGAGAACATTCCCCTTACATCTTATAATCATTTGCAGAACAAGACATCAGACAATTCAAATCAGGTATATAGTATATTTTCAAAACGACGCTACACGGTGTGTAGCCTAACACAAGCACTCGCCCGATTGAACAACCAGTTCACGAACACTACAACGGCGTCCCGTTTATGTCATAAGGATGACCTTAATTCAGGCAGTATGTCCACAGCTACCCAGTGCATGTATAAAGTTATGGAGAATGTCAATGTCCACACCGCTGATTTGAGAAAATGTAACACGGTGATGATCAACACGATCGAGTGAGTGGACTCCCAGTGCATGCACGGCACAACACAGAGAGCCTATGCATCGTGAAAACAAATTTATGCAACCCTGATTTTTTTTCTTTTGACGAAGCGGCATAATCTCAATCATGATAATGAAAGAGGTGTTGAGCGCTCGTACTTTGCCGTTGCAAACGTACATATTTTTACGGAAGATGATCATTACACAAATATAAACCAAAGCGTTGACACAATTAATAAGCCTACTCAAGACTCAAAGAGTGGAAACGTTGAACAGTTTTGAAAAAAGCAAGCAAGCGAAATTCCGTGCACTTGCAGTCGAGCATGAAGTACTCACCGATGAGGAAATATAAGATGTTAAAACGATAACAAAGAGGGAACCCACTTAAGGCCAACACTTGCACGTATTCCCATACGAGCCACAAAAACCGGCGCATATGCACAAACAGAAGCTAGGCGGGTCCTTTGGATATCTCGTACATCTTCGCCGGTTAGAGGGAGCAACAAAGAAAGGAAGAAAGGCTGCTCATAAACGGTATTGCCCCATCTTGGTGTCACAGCTTCGTCGTACATTTGCGTGATCAACCATTCCCGTTGTCGATAGGAATACCTCTCCTCCACGCAGATTTTCCTGGAAAATCATTCGCTCTCTTCGTACACATGCAACTGCAAATTATCAGCTCGGCGTATGCCACTCATTAATGGCAATTATTTTTTTATTGTTTTACCGGTTAGACTATTCGAGTGCAGCCGTCACTTTGACGCTGCCGTTTGCTCTTTCGGTGAGCGCTAAGCAATGACTGATAAATAACCATAGGTCGGCAAACTCACTCATAAGTCGACTCACTCAGACTCATATCGAGATGTGAGTCTGAGTCCGGGGTGAGTTCGGCCGGGAAAAATTTTGGTGAGTCTGAGTCCGAGTGAGCCCTAAGGACAAAATATATTGCATGAGTGAGTCTGAGTGAGCTCCACATTTTTTGCCGACCTATGGTCCTATCTACTCAACTTCAGCATTACTATCAGCCTTATGTCGGCTCACATTTACACTCACGTATACTCCCGCATAATTCAACGCGCTACCGTTCGTACGTCAGCTCAATATTTATTGATTAGAGGCGTGAGTTGAGGAGGGAAAGGGGGAGGAAGTGCCTTGACCTCCCCCCCGCAAACTTTTTCACGTGAAGTTACTGATCAGAATATCTCGTGTGAGTCATCTCTTTCAATAAAAAGGTCCTTATTGAATTGCAAACTCAGATAACTCGTACTTGAAGGTATATATATATATGAGATCAAAAGGTGCTAAGTAGCGCACCCATTATGCGAGGTATTGGCGTTAAAGAGCATTGGCATTATGGTAGAAAAAGGTTAATTATAGGCTAACGGACTCATGAGTCGACTCACTCAGACTCAGATCGAGCCGTGAGTTTGAGTCTGAGTGAGTCCGGGTGAATTATATTTTGGTGAGTCTGAGTCCGAGTGAGTCCCGTAGAGAAAAATTATAGTGAGTCTGAGTCCGAGTGAGTCCGGATGAGGAAAATTTTGGTGAGTGTAAGTCCGAGTGAGCCCTAAGGGTAAGATATGTTTCGTGAGTGAGTCTGAGTGAGCTCCACATTTTTTGCCGACCTATGTAAATAACACTACGAGTAGATTGATGCGTTTGTGTGTCGTGTTAATAAAGAATGATGGAAAATTTCTTTATTACCTACTGTTTATCGCCAACATACAAACCACGTATGCTTGGCGTTGTGCTCCTCGGTAACACAAGAGCCTCCCGTCGTCGTCTTTCGCGCACTCAAAGCTAGTCAAACGCGGCATTGCAAGAGCATGCTTGAAGGCGTCCCTCATGAGGTATTGTGATCACCGAGTAGAAACGAGCTTCGAATCCCAACTAGCACGGCTGACGTTCGCAGGACACCCATCAATGCTTTTGACTAGCACAGCCGAAAGTCTCAAAGCCAGGCCCGTAGCCAGGAGGGGAGGGGGGTCCCCCCCCCCCGAAATTTTTATGATACATGGTGTTTTATCCGAAAATAAATAAAGAAACTAGGCGCTTTTCTCAAATAGTCGAGGCTTTCAGTAAGTGCCCCCCCCCCCCCCCCGAAAAAAATTCCTGGCTACGGGCCTGCTCAAAGCATGCTTCAAAATTCAAGCACTTTCAAGTAGCCTCAATTGCAAAAGAGTCGCAGCATATAGTAGCGTTTATGCCATACGTGCACAAGGTCTCACATAATACGAAAAAGTTGTCAGCAGTGCCGGCGTTAGGCTGATTTTTCACTGCCCAAAACAAGCTAGCCTGTGCCAAAATGTCCATCGGGAGACAAAGACAAAAAAATCCGTCAAAAGAGGCATAGAATGCAGTTTGTCGAATGTTGTGGTAATGATGTTTATAACGATTCCTCTGTCATTCGGGCGTTCATATCTCGGCCCTCCCCTGTGGTGGCCGGATTCCCTGAAGCGAACCGAATTACTTGCTATGGCGCGTTTAGACATGCGCGAGCGATTAGACGAGATGCGCAACAAGCGCAGGGTTTATCCCGATCCACCTCACTCCATGACGAGACGCGAGGCAACCCTGGTGAGGCGTGCCCAAACTCACTCTTTGATGACACCCCACATTCAACACTACATACAAGGCAAGTACGGGTCTCCTGCCTGCGTGGCATGCGGTGGCTACCCGGATAACGCTCACGTTCTGTGGGATTGTCCGGGTGGCCGTGCAGCCATGGGCCTTATAAACACATACCTACCAATCTAAGACCTGCGACCCTGGAGGAGTGGCTGGCGGACTCCTCCCCAGACATCATGAAGGCACTACTCGGACAATTGAAACTTCTAGGCTTGTCTGATGGCAAAGCCGTGCCTTTTTTTTTTTTTATTAGTGGACCCGGACTGGGGCAACGTTACTAGACCAGGTTACCTAGTCTAGTAACGTTGGACTGCGGTTCGTTTATTTTTAATAAAGTTGTTCTCTCTCTCTCTCGGTCAAGTGGGACGGTGCGTTAATGATCGTGCACATATGCGCGAGCATTCAAGTAAGGTTAGTAAAGTAGCGAGCGATACCCAATTGTCACTACATTGGAGTGAATGCAGCGACGACCTGCACTTTAAAGATTCCACTATACTGTCAAAATATCATGATGAGCGCGCATGTCATATATCTGAAGCATTTCGCATCCACTACAGTGGCCATAGGCGTGCGCAGGGTTCCCCTTCATGGGGGGGGGGGGGGGGGGGGATCCCAGCGCCCCCTCTCTATTATGTCAATGTGTGGGTCTGACTATGCGCACCCCCCCTTAGGTGAATAGGGGGAGGGGGGCAGTCGATGTATTGTTCCTTCCCCGCCCCCTTCTGAATGCTTTTTGGACCTAACGGGGTTTTGCACTGCCTCCAGGATCGGAGGCATTGCAAGCTTTCTACACATCACCTGGCTTTGAATTGCCTCCGTGATCGACTCGCCGATCACGGAGGCAATGCAAACCAACGATGCCATGTGATCACGTCACCATGGGACGTGACGTTATGACGTCACAAATTTTGGTGGTCTGTGATGTCATGAGGACGTCATTAGGTGACGTCATCGTGTGATGGTTTTTTGCATTACTCGTGCTGGTGCTGCCGACTAGGGACGCCGACGGTGAATTTTCGCGTTTGATCAGGAATCCAAAGCTTTCACCGTAAAATACTGAATCTTGTTACTGCGCGGTAAAGTATGGCAATAACCAGCCAAAGGGGCCAAAAGAATGGTGAGAAAGAGCTCTCTTTCTCCTCTTCCTGGACATATTAGCCGATTTTTCCTACTAAGTAAAACCTCGGTGATACGATCACGGCTCGTACGAATTTCGGGGTGATACGAATTTTTCTGTGGTCCCGGCCAAGGCCCATTAGCCTGCAATATCGCAACAACCGTATTGGAATACGGTTGTTGCGAACCGATTTGCACCCCGCGACGTTTGATACGAACGTACGCTAGCGCACAGGTGCGAACAGGTGCTGCCCGCGCTGTAGCGGAAGGCCCGGCAATCACGCGCGGGCGCGGGCATGCGCGCTGCAAGACCATCAACGCTGCGTCGTTGCCTCAGAGATAGTGCGCGCGAATCTTGGAGGCTTTTAGGCGCCTTCGCGTTTAGATTACATGTGACTTTGACGTCGCGCTTTTTTTTTTTTTTCTCACGAGTTGACGCGTGCTCCAGTGCTCGAGACAGCAGCGCCTTTGTACTGTTTAACACCTGCCTGCCACAACGATGCAAGCCTTGTCCCCGCTATCAGACGTTCTATGAAACAAGACTGAAACTTGGGCTGCGGGTCCGTCATGAAATCCCATTAAAGGTGGACGCAGACCCCAAGAGACGAAGCGGGCGGTCTTGGCAAAGGAGCTTGGCCTCTATCTATCGTGTGCAAAGCGCTTCTTAAGGCACTTTCGCCGCAGTATTTTGGTGTCATGCAGAAAAGCGTAGTAATATTAGGAAGGGCCTACTAGCGGTCACGGGGCAACACACATCTGGTTCATTAATTACACACGCGCGCATGCACCGTATATTTACGAGTACAAGTGTGATCGCTGACGTCTAAAAACTTTACTGACAATCATTCAGAGCTCTTCATGACGCCGCTGCGGCCCTGAGAAACACTAAATCAAAACGTATGCCAACTTTCTTTTGTCGCATATAATTTTCCATGTTTTCTGGTGATACGAATTTCGAATGATACGAATATTTTTGGTAACCCCGCGAGATTCGTATCACTGAGGTTTTAGTGTAATTACCAAGCTGTAATATCGGTGACAAATGAAACATGAACAGCGCAGCTCGTTCCTCAATCATGAGGAACTCTATAATGCGTGCCGTCCTGTCATCACCATTCACAGACACGCACACCCGATTAGGCAGCACTGCGCAATCGAAAGCATGAATCTGGCTGACGAGCGGCAAACCGCAAGAGCGTATCTATCTCTAATCATAAGGGTGCGAACTGTACCATGCGCACCACTGCTGGCGTTTCATTCGGACCCGAAGTAGGTGTAACAAGTTTTAATGTGCATCCAACTCGCCCAATTTACGCTAGTTGTCTTCAATAACCCGCTCGTTGATGAAGTTATCGATTTTATTTTGCCAGCGAACATTTTGTGTACATGACTACAATTGGGAGTGGAGTGTGAACTTTCGTTCAAGTCTCTTTACATAAAGCTAAATTTTGCGAATAAGCCGTAAAATTGATCGCGTTTCGCTTTCAAAGCAGCGTACACTCTCTTTAACTTGCTTGGCGGGACGTTCGCGCTTTCACGTAAGCTATTTCAACGCCATCCAGCCCAGTGAATGATGCTACGAACTCGGTGGCATGATCCTCACCGCGATGGCTCTGTGCATATAGAAGACACGTGAAATGTTAACGCTTCTTAACCTCCTGTAGTGCTAGAAGCCATCTAAAGAACTATCATTACAAGAAAGTACAGCTAGTAGTCGAGGAACGCCGTGCGACGCGAGCGAACTATAATGAAAATGCTGCTGTTCTAGCCAGAGCCTAGCAGACGACAAAAGCCGAATCCCCGCCTTTGCGTCACCGGAGCGCCGCTCACAGCGCCGCCATCGGTGGTGCACCAGGCGAATAAGTCCAAGGCCCGTAATTGTGTTGAAGGGCAGAGCATATGAACTAAGATGCCACGTAAAGCTAGTGGATAGTGACAAATCGGGTCCACTTGGTGCTCAAAGCAAAATCTCCAGTCGCAATACGCGGGTCATTCAAAGAATACGTGTACCACTGTCGCTACATAGTCACATCACAGCGAGGGCCAGTGGTACGCCCTGGTCCCTGCTGGTGCTATGATTGTGAGAGATAACTGTACAGTCTGAGAGATAACTGTCGGCGAATGATACGTGAATGATGGCATATGTCCGACTGACGAGGTCGTGAAATTTTGGATCTTGCTCGGGGGAGGGGGGGGGGGGGGTCGACGTTACCTCGGAGAAGCAGCAGCGGATCTCCGATCGCTTTCTTCTTGCGCGTACTTATTTCCCATACTCGAACCGTTTGCTTCTGTAGACAAATATATCGGTCTTTAATTTCCGCACTAAGGCACCCTTCGGAGTGCTTCATCCGCATTTTTGTTCCCCGAATTATCGGAGTGGCCAGGATTCCGTAGGAAAGTAATGCAATGCTAAACAATGTTGCCCTTGCGGATGACATGTAATTCTCGTTTTGTTTTGAGTGTGCGACGTCATCTACGTCCACCGAGCTAAACGGCAGTAAATTTAAGGAGTCCTCACGTATTGAGGCGAAAGCCTTACATGTGTCTCGTCTTGAGGGTTGAATCGCGCAAACGAGACAGGGACTAAAAGAAGAGACGACAACACACAGAGCGCAAACTACCAACAAAAGTTTATTTCCTGAGCACACAGTTTTTTATGCACCACTCTTGCGCCACCAGGTGAGTACAACAATCAACTTCTTAGAAACGCGAGCTCTTTGCCAGATAAGTTAACAGACGGCGTGCTGACGCATTCGGGACCTAATCTAACAATGTTCTCAGCTTCGATAATTTCTCTCGTCAATTTATCGTTCTGCGATGCGACAATTGTACATGCGCTGAAGACAGGTTGGCACCCACATGTCTTGCAGTGAATCGCAAGCCATCCGTCACGTCCATTTTTTACATTGTTGTTATGTTCCCTAAGTCTGTCATTAATACACCTTCCGGTTTGACTTATATATATCTTACCACACGAAATTGGAATCCGATACACAACATTACTCTTGCAAGGAACATAGGTGACTTCGTGTTTCTTAGTGCGTGCATTAGATTTCATATTGCTACTATTGCGGTGGCATAGGCTCAGGAGTTTGCGCGGGGCTGAAAAAACTACTTTTACTTTGGAACGTTCCGCCACTTTTTTCAAATTGTGTGAAATCTTGTGGAAGTACGGTATGACGGCAACTTTTTTCGCGTTAGTTTTTGAGGGCTCCTCAGTTGAGGGCGTCTGGCGATGCTTTCTGAGCAAAGTTTCAGCTACAGAGGATTGCACACTTAATGGATAACCTGCTTCAGATAGCCGGTCGGACTGGTGCTCAAAACTAACCGCAACTTCATGCTCGCATGATTTTGATAAAACATTATGAAAGCAAAGCTTTACAATTGATCTCTTTACTAATTTGGAGTGTGCCGAGTTGTATGGAAGGACCGGTTTATTACATCTAGGTTCATAGCGCCAACAGAAATGATTTGTGTGGAAGGTGAACATGATGTCAAGGAACTTGATCACATTATTATCAGGCATTTCATGCGTGAGAGTTAGGGGCTTAAAGCTATCTTTAAAACAAGAAAGTTTTGTTACGGGCGATGGCGTCAACTCCGAAGGAGTTGACGCCATCGCCCGTAACAAACCGGCCAGGGCCCAGATCCCTATAAGGCGGGTGGAAGCATTCCTCAGCGACCACTCTCTTACTCTGGTTCCTGCTGATAAAGAGGGAGGATTCACCGTCCTGTCCTTGGAGTTGTTCCGGAAGAAAGGCCACGAAGCTGTAAGCTCTGTTTTCGTGCCTCAGGACGATGTCACTATTTCCAAGGTTAAGTCTAAAGCCAGGCAGCTATGCAAGAATTTAAACCTTTCTCGTGTTGTTACTGGCATTAATAACAGTAAACAGGACTTTCTTAATGTGTTTTTCAGTGCGAAGACACATAAGCCTCACACACCTTTTCGTGTGATTATCTCCGAGCGGGATACGTGGCAGAAAAGCATTTCTATGTTCTTACAGGGCCACCTGAAAGAACTGGTAATTAATGATCCCTTCATTGTTAGAAATTCAGAGGAAGTCTTGCAGTCTATTGTACCCCTGGCTAATAGGGCTGTGTATGGCTTTTCGATAGATGTTAAAGACTTGTATTACTCCATTCCTCATGACCAACTAATAATTGCTGTGGAAGAGTGCATTGACCTGTACGGCAGTACGCGCTTTCAGGGTTTGTGCGGCGTACCAGTGCGCAGTTTTTTAGAACTTTTATCCTCTTACCTGAAGACCACTTTCATTTCATGGGAAGGCAAGCCATTCATCCAAAAAGAAGGCATTTGTATCGGATCATGCATTGCTCCCATTCTCAGTGATATCTTTTTAGCAAAAATTGACAAAGCGGTGGCGGAAAGTCTACGTAATCTCAACATCATCATGGTTCACAGATTTGTAGACGACTATCTCATCCTGTTTGACAACGACCCCGTAGGTAACCAGTCATACGCGTTAGACATACTTTCTTGTTTTAAAGATAGCTTTAAGCCCCTAACTCTCACGCATGAAATGCCTGATAAGAATGTGATCAAGTTCCTTGACATCATGTTCACCTTCCACACAGATCATTTCTGTTGGCGCTATGAACCTCGATGTAACAAACCGGTCCTTCCATACAACTCGGCACACTCCAAATTAGTAAATAGATCAATTGTAAAGCTTTGCTTTCATAATGCTTTATCAAAATCATGCGAGCATGAAGTTGCGGTTAGTTTTGAGCACCAGTCCGACCGGCTATCTGAAGCAGGTTATCCATTAAGTGTGCAATCCTCTGTAGCTGAAACTTTGCTCAGAAAGCATCGCCAGACGCCCTCAACTGAGGAGCCCTTAAAAACTAACGCGAAAAAAGTTGCCGTCATACCGTACTTCCACAAGATTTCACACAATTTGAAAAAAGTGGCGGAACGTTCCAAAGTAAAAGTAGTTTTTTCAGCCCCGCGCAAACTCCTGAGCCTATGCCACCGCAATAGTAGCAATATGAAATCTAATGCATGCACTAAGAAACACAAAGTCACCTATGTTCCTTGCAAGAGTAATGTTGTGTATCGGATTCCAATTTCGTGTGGTAAGATATATATAGGTCAAACCGGAAGGTGTATTAATGACAGACTTAGGGAACATAACAACAATGTAAAAAATGGACGTGACGGATGGCTTGCGATTCACTGCAAGACATGTGGGTGCCAACCTGTCTTCAGCGCATGTACAATTGTCGCTTCGCAGAACGATAAATTGACGAGAGAAATTATCGAAGCTGAGAACATTGTTAGATTAGGTCCCGAATGCGTCAGCACGCCGTCTGTTAACTTATCTGGCAAAGAGCTCGCGTTTCTAAGAAGTTGATTGTTGTACTCACCTGGTGGCGCAAGAGTGGTGCATAAAAAACTGTGTGCTCAGGAAATAAACTTTTGTTGGTAGTTTGCGCTCTGTGTGTTGTCGTCTCTTCTTTTAGTCCCTGTCTCGTTTGCGCGATTCAACCCTCAAGATCATGAACCAACAAGCCCAACTGATAGCCATTCTGATGTGTCTCATGCGTGCGTGACCTTGAGCGAAAAGCCGGCGTCGACATAAATCGTGCAAAAAAATGGCGCGTTCACTTCGTATTTGCAGCGTTCGTCTTTCGCGTGATTAAAAACGTGACTTGGCCCAAAGATGGCTTTCGCCGTCGAGTCGTCCTAGGCGAATGCATAAGGGACACTGCGAGCTTACTTTCAACAGCCACCAACGGATCATAACCACGCGAGGGTTCAAAAGCAGCCCTACAAAGTATGTAGAACACGCACATACGCTGTAACAACCAACCTGTAACCGCACCTGAAACAATCAACGAATGAAACGCGCCGGCTATTGTATTGCGGCTATTCTTAACACCTGTTCGATTGTTTTCACAATATCTATTACTTAATGTTTCACAAGCTCACTGCCTCTACACGGGCACTTTTCATACGATGCACACACACACTATTTAAGAATCACCGTGGCAGTTAGAACAATCACTGTCCTTGAGCTCGACCACTCGAGATGGTGGACAGTATACCTGTACTAACAATCGGAGTGCTTAATCAACTAACAAAAAATAAACTAAAGAAGTTTTAACACATTACATTACGACATGTGCAATTTACGAATTGTAGGCGTATCCACTTGGAACCATAGCTTGGAACGAAATCTCAAGATGACACCAGTTTCGAGATAGGCACTGACTACGGTGACGGGACCCGTCAGCGCAGTACCGTCGTAAAAGTGACGGGGGCCCTTTACCGTAGATTTTTGGTCGTTTTAGACGCCCTCGTCGTGTGGTGTTCGTGGCGTAGTTGGTTGGCGCGCTTTCCATGGTGCATGTCGTCAGTTCGATTCCACCCGGTTTTTTTTTTTTTTTTTTTTTTTTTTTTTTTTTTTTTTGTCAGGTTATGCGTCAACGTCAACGTTACTGCTCTGACGGAGTCGTAACTTTTTCGTTCATGTCTGCGGCGGTTAGACAGCCCTAGCGTTCGGATGATGCGTTGTTCCTATGCGATCGGTTCTAATCGCGCTGAATAAGAAAAGCTTTCCGTTTTTTCTTCTTTTTTCAGTATTGTTTCACAATACCGTCCCGAGCTTCCGGCTAGTCAACAATAGTTACTCATTCGTGGTAGCACGGCTCAGCGTGGGAGAGCGGAGCCCGTTAATCAGCATGTCCCTGCGCCCGCCACTGACGCTGTATATCAGCATGTCACCAATGTCACTGCGTCGCTGCTCCCCTCCCCCTCGAAATGTTTTCGTACTGTCGTGCATCGCCGACCAAAACAGCCACCTGCGCCTGAAGTCTTCCTGGATTCTTTCTAGAATTGCTTTCCATGGTCGAAAGACATCTCGGAGGGAACATTGCTGGGCAGGGTACTGTTTGGTGTCACAGAAGTCTGGCAGCTTGGGGCAGTGCGCCCCAGTGATACGACACGGGCACACCACGGACGCTGGCACGGACGCGTGCACAGTTGCCGGCAGTTTTTTTCTGTGAAGGCCCTCTGCGCCCTTCGGGCGCGGAAACCTAATCGTGGCTTCGCCCTCGATTCGCGAGTGCGGCCATTTCGCTAACGCTCAATGGCAGGTTGGCAGGGTCTCGGTCACGCGCTGTTTAGCCCGCGCGCCTGCCCCTTCGGGGCAGGCGTGCGTCCGTGCCCGTGTCACTGGGCGCACGTAACCCACGAGCCGCATCGCACTTCTCAGTATTTTGCCAGCGTCCGTGGTATATAGTGGTGTGCCCCAAGTTGCCCAAGTTGCCAGACTTCTGTGACACCAAACAGAACCCTGCCCGTCAGCGGCGCAGCAACATGCTAATTAACGGGCTCCGCTGTCCCACGCTGAGCCGTGCTACCACGAATGAGTAACAATTGTTGACTAGCCGGAAGCTAGTCAACAATAGAAAAAAGAAAAAAGGAAAAATTATCTTGTTCAGCGCGATTAGAACCGAGGTCGTATAGGAACAACGCACCATCCGAACGCTATAGGGCTGTCTAACCACCTCAGACATGAACGAAACAGTTACGACTCCGTCAGAGCAGTAACGTTGACGTTGACGCATAACCTGAAAAAAAAAGGGGGAAAAAAATCACAGCATATCCACGGAGTGAATGATGATGAGTGGGCGAAGCTGCGGAGGTTCATCGGTAAACCGTGAATCTTCCGTGAATTCTGCCCAGTACATCATCACCGACGTGAGATCGGGCGCGTTTATACTAAAGGTTCGATGAGTTATGACGACTTGCAGCTCACTTTAATTTTACATGTACGCTGTGAATTTTCATTGTTTAGAAAACTTTAGAAATTTAGAAAGCTTTAGAAAACATCTGGCGTCTTTTCGTTTTGCTTTAGAAACATCTGGCGTTCTTTCGTTTTGCTTTTACAAAACATCTGGCGTCTTTCGTTGGTTTATTTCATCAATCAACGGCGTTTTGAACAAAATTTTTATTGTTTAATCACGCACAGGAGAAATCTCACCAGGCGCTATCTTGGAGCTAAACAATGGCTGCTAATGGGAATGAGAGACAGAAGAAGTCAGCTTTTAGCTAACACTTACACTTCTACTTCTACTAACGTTTCCTACTGGAACATGCCAATGGCTGCTAATAGGGAATGAGAGACAGAAGAATTCGGCTTTTAGTTAACGCGCACGCTGCGAATTTTTTATTGTTCAACAACGCACACGAAAAATCTCCCACCGGCACCACCTTGGAGGTCAAAGCGTAAGACTGGTTACGCACTACGACTACTACGACTACGACTACGACTACGAGGGACGAACGGCCCACGAAACACGAAACCTCTAAAGAACTTCTTGAAACGACTAAAAAGGTATGCAGACATCTAGGTATATTATGCAACGTTGAATAAACGTTTTTCACAAGAAGTTTTTTAGAAGACGTTGAAAAAACGTTTTTTACAGGAAGTCTTTTTAAAACGTTTAGTGAACATTTTTTTCTAGAGCTTTTGTCAATAAAATGCGCACATATGAACTTCGGTCGCTCGTATACGTTCGTAATCGCAAATATTGGTCGCCTGAACCGCATGCGCAATAAAAAGAAAGGGTAGCGGGTTTTTTATTTCTCCCCATTTTAACATGTGAAGATCGGTAAACCAAATTTTCCCATCTTTTAGCCCACCATGCACGTGAAGGATACAAAATCATTCGCCGAACATCGATCACCATCGCTTAATTGATGAAATAAAATGTGATACAATGTATGGGCAGTATGGGGACCGAGAGTGCCCCCGGACCCTTCGAGCGTCATCTCCAGTTAGTTCGTTCGCGCGCAGACCATGCTTGCTGAGGCGCACTCCAAGCGAGGGCGGAAGAAAAGCGTCTTTTCCTCTCCACAACCTCGCCTCACCTTCCCGCCGTCGAGAGGCGAGACATGGCCTCCGAGATAGCGGGCGCGTCCCCCCCCCCCCCCATCTCGGAGGCCATGGTCGAGACATGTCGCCACCCATGGTCGCCATTGGTCGCCACACACTTCGTCATTCTACGTCATCGTGTCGTGCCCTCTCATTGGCCGCCCGTGACGCCGCTCTGGCGCTCTCGCCGCTCTCGCTCTTATCTCGCTCCCTTTCCACCGAAGCCGCCGACGATATAAGCATTTCAAGTTGAATATCCTTTCTCCGTCTTTTCGGAATGTGCTTCTTGTTCGTCCTGCTATTTTTTCGTGTCAAAACTCCAGGACCTCATTGTCTTCCAGACAACCAACAGACGTAAGTGTCATTTTTAGCTTTCCGCGCCAAAGGGTCTGCCATGGAAAGAAAAAAGAAAGCTATCGGCTCCCTATCGCGTCGGCAAAAACATCGCCGACTTCATGCTGCAGTTGAGCCACTTTTTCGCCAGACCGCCTCGATGCAAAATAATGAAAGTAACTTTTCAGAACAAAACTCAACTACTGAAAGCGTAGATAATGCCTGCCTGGTTACAATCTGTGTTGAGGGTGATGAATGTGGAAGTGCATCACCTGAACCCGCCGACAGGTCACCTGAACGAATTATACATGAGAGCGCCAGCTCATGCCCGTGTTCAAGTAACTTTGCTGTGAGGCCTTAGAAGGATGTGCAGAAGGCGTTAAAACATATGCTTCGAAAATGTTCCGATTTGTCATAATTTTTGAAAGACATGGGGTAAGCTGTTGCACGCATATGCTTGGCTGACTTCATTGTGCCATTTGCGTGCAGGATGAAAATAAAGTTCTGAGTATTGCCGAAACCACGACACGATTGTGAAGGCCACCGTTGTGGAGGAACTCGTTGATTTTGCTTACCCGGGATTCTGAAACATACTTAAATTTAAGCGCATTGTGTGGGCAATAGGCAGTTTTAGAATAGCGTACGCAAAGCTTTGCGTTGGCTTTTCGCGCAGCTGCGCATGCGTCGTACGCTAACCGCTTGCGGGCTCCCGTTAAGTGACGAAAATAGCGGGCCGCTAACGCTAACTTAGCGTACGCTATTCTAAAACGGCCTAATATTAACTGTTCAGCTGCACTTTCCTTTGGCTGTTACAAGTTTTCTACTGTTAACTAGGTTTTGCTGTTGTGCTTCTGTGTATCTGTGGTTGAAATTTCTAAAGTATCTTGTTTTCTGTACTCATAAGTGACCTCAACACACTTGGTAAAAATTTTTAGCACATAAGCAACAGAAAGCCGAAAAGGGACAATCTGTGCACTAACTTAAAAAAAAATGGTTTATTGCACACGAGGCACTTGTAGACAATGGGGTGGTGCCCTCAAGCTTAACCAAGGTGCCATGCAGAGAGATGTCTTCTTCCGCTTTATTTTAGCAAAATATACAGCATACTGATCACTTCGCGAACTACTCCATGTTCAAGAAAGTCAGTGCTTCATTCGAGAAGGACAGTCGAGGAGTGCTAACAAAATTGATACACCCTATTGCAATTTTTGCAGCTTCTATTATCAACTTCGTTAGTTCAACTCTATTAGCTGATAAAACATTTGTGTTCTGAAAGAAAGGTTCCCACTCACATGCTCTACACTGTAACGCCAGACATCCATGGTGTTTACAAGATTACAATGCTGTCTTATGAATGCCATTGTATGTACCGCAACTAGGCAGGACAACAGAAAGGAACAGACGAACGCTGTTGTCCTGTCTAGTTGCGCTACTTACGATGGTATTTACTATGTCGAGACACTAACTCACCCAACATTCGCTCGCCTCTTTTAAAAATGCTCTCTTAACCTATCATTCCTGCAGTGGCCCATTTCCCGGCATACTGCTTACCGCATGAAAGAGGTATCTGATAAATGACAGCTTCTCTGCATTCCAGAAACTGTGTCCTATGTTGTTTCTTGCAGGCAGTCGTCGTCTTTGGTGCTTGAGTGCTGATTCTGCTAATCGATTTCAGCTTGCATCGAGCTGAAAAACTACTTGCACATTAGCACGTGATGCCAACCTTTTTATTCTGTACTTGAATAGCGCAACAACTCAACGGAACACATAGCATATTGGAAAGATTCACACACAACACGTCACTCAAACAAAGGTGTTAGTCGCAGAGGTCCCGATTAGGAAGTACCGCTCCATTGCTCTAGTCTGCCATTCCAACAGTGATGTTGCTGAAAAAGGAATAGCTGTTGTGCCACACTTGCACGAAATTTTGCACTATATAATAAGGTTGATGTCACTTGCTAATGTACAAATAGTTTTTCCGCTCCGTGAAAGCTGAAATCGATTTGCAGAATTAGCAGCCAAGCATCGAAGAAGACAACTGCTTGCCAGAAACAACATAGAATGCGGTTTGTGGAATGTGGAGAAACTGTCGCATATCAGATACCTCTTTCCTGCAGTAAGCAGTATGTCGTGTAAACAAGCAGCTGCATGAATGATAGGTTAATAGAGCATTGTAATCTTGTAAATAAAGTCAATGATGGGTGGCTTGCATTGTCCTGTAGAGCGTGTGGGTGTGAACCTTTCTAGCAGAACTCAAAGGTTTTATCAACCAATAGAGCTTAACTAACGAGATTGATAATACTATGAGCTGCCAAAATCGCAAATATCCGTACCACTTGTGTTAGTACTCTGTCCCTGTCCTTGTCAGGTAAAGAATAGACTTTCTGGAATGTGCAGTAGTCTGTGAGTTTATGAGTGTTATGTATATCTAAAAATGAAATGGAAAAAGACAAATCTCGGTGCATTGCTTCTTGGTGCAGTGTGAGTGCACCGGCATTGTGCAACCGTTTGCCTCATGTGCAATAAACCATTCTACTGAAAGTTAGTGCACATGTTGCGTCTCCATTTTTGTTCTTGTGTTGGTTATGCGAAAAAATTCTTTGCATGTGCTACCAACTAGGGCGAATTTTTCCCTAAACTAGTGTCGCCCTGTGCTACGGTGTTTGTTGTCGTTTAACCAAACTAGCCTCTTGTTTCGTTTTATTTGTTTCTTTGCTATGCTGGTGTAGGTGCATGCTTGACTGAAACATTTTCTTGGTTCATCGTGCCTTTTGTGTGCAGGCGGAAATTAGAATTCCAGGTATTCCCAAAACCACGATATTATTGACACACACCATTGTAGAGGAACTCTAAATTTTGCCTACTTAAGATTCTTTAACATATCTAAATTTACTTCATTGAGACAAAATAAGCCATTGAACTGCTCCTATTGACGTTTACAAATGTTCGATGATTTAGCAAAGTATTGCTGCTGTGCTCGTGTGTTTGCCAAGACAGCCTTCCGATTTTTGTTGTGCTGATACATGTCTGATTGATTGAGACACGTACTTTACTGTGCCTTTTGCGTGCAGGTTCTTGAACAAAGTCATCAATTACATTGCTCCAGCCTATGTCAAGTGGCCAACATATTGTTTGGAATTGCTACAATAAAGGTTATGCATGATAACAACATTTGTTGGAATTTCGCATTTACTTTTGGAAGCGTGGTATAACGCATTCCATAAAACACAAGTAATGAAAATGGCCCGACATCAAAATGCTTAGATGTGTTGAGAACAATGAATTAAGGCAATGTCATGTCTGAATAAATAGGGCTAACTAATTCTTTGGCCAGAAGTACACCAATTTTGCTGAGATAAAAAATTCTTGAACACAGGGTGTCGCCGGAGCCGCTTCGACAAGCGGACTTTTCTTCAAGGCTGGAACTTGAAGACAAGTTAGTTTGTCAAAATGTTGGCTCCAGCAACACGCTAGTCAATTCGTTGTATCATGCCAGTGTTTTGCTATCACGTTTTAGCTGTTCACTGTCAAGCGTAACAGGTAAAGGGATGCCTGCGTAATATGGCGTCACATTAATTTCTCGAGCTACTCTAGCGAGCAAAATTGATAAGTCAAAAGAGGCAGAAGTTCAGGGGAAGATGGAAGCTTGAAGAGATGAGAAATTCTTGGACACGGGGTGTCGCTGGAGTCAGCGCTTCGACAAGCAAACTTGTCTTCTTCAAAGCTGTGAATTGACAAGTCCGCTTGTCGAAATGGCTCTAGCGACACCCCGTGTCGAAGAATTTGTCATCTCGTCAAGCTTCCATCTTCCCCTGAACATCTGCTTTTTTTTAATTATCAATCCTGCTCGCTAGAGTAGTTCCAGAAATTAATGTGACGCCATATTACGCAGGCATCCCTTTACCTATTACGCTTGACAGTGAACAGCTAAAACGTGATTGCAAAAGGCTGCATGATGCAACGAATTGACTAGGGCAAGCTCCTCAACAAGCTGGTTTGCATGAAAAATAAATGTCTAAAAAAGCTCTTAAAAAGATCTAGCAAGAAGTTTTTTAGAATTCTTGCAAGCAGTTTTCTAGACTTCTAATAACGTGGCGTTAGCACAGCTACAGGAAGTTTTCAAGCTGCTTACGTCTAAATAACATCTCAACTAAACTTCTAATATACTTTTGGAGTTTCCTTTCTAGATGTTTAGTAGAAGTTTTCTAGCTTTTCTTGTGTTTCGTGGGGGGTGCCGCCTTAAGGAGCTTCGCCCCTAAAACGGGAAGAATCGAACTGACGACCTGCAGCCCTAACACTCCATGGAGAGCGCGCCAACCAACTATGCCATGAACGCTTTTTTTTTTCTTTAATGCCTCACACAAGTAACCACTACGCCACGAATGCCACACGACGAGGGCGTCTAAAACTACCAAAAATCTACCGTAAAGGGGCCCCGTCACTTTTACGATGGTACTGCGCTGACGGGCTCCGTCACCGTAGTCACTGCTTTACGATGACGGGGCCCGTCACTATAAGTACGTCGCTATTATGACGGGCCCCGTCACTATTACAATTTACACTACCCCGTCACTGCCGTCACCGTAGACCGTAGTCCGTGCCTTTTGCCTTCGAGATATTCGTTCCCAAAGCGTGGGACTGAAACACTGAATGGCGAAATACATTGGCGTTTCGTTTATATCTGTGCTTCAATGCGTAAAACGGCGCTTTGATAAAACGTTAAGCGGAACAACTGCTTATTTCTACAGCAAGTTTGGACGGTGTTGTATTAGTCGCATACTGGGAAGCAGCCCCCGTTTCTGAGAAGCGTTAATTGCAAGTCCCCGCGGCGAAAAGAGGGAAGAGGGGCAACCCAGGAGTACGCGCTCTCGGGGTTGTGAACGCAGCGACCCGCAATTCGGAGGCGACGACGAGAGGTCCATCCTTGATATCGTCGTTTTTACGACCTACATGCCCACCCCGTGAAAGAAAACTGAAGGCCACAGGGACCGTCACCCAACACAGCGAAAGCGTTTTCTCCCTCTGTTCGTCAAGTCCGTAGCACGTGCGGGGTGCAGAGAAAACTCTGTCTTCCTTCACATTTCCCTCTCTACGAGAGTGCACTGTAAACAGAGAAGGCAGTCTTGGTGATGCGTTGAAATCGAGCGGACGTGTCGATCCTGTCGTCGTACAACCAAAGAAGCATACCTCGATATCGGTAACATGTTTCGAACTTGTTTCAAGAATATATGCCTGTCAAGCGTGCCGGTTGCAATTAGTGAACGACAGTGCGACGCAAAAAATAAGTCAATAGTTAATTAGTGAACTTTTGCTAATCATTCAATTGCGCATATTGATTTTTTTGTGCAAGTAATGTCCATATCCTCGAGAAATCTAGCTCATCAGCTAGAGTCATCCCATCTGCTCAAGGCTATTTGTTTAATACTGTCTTGTCAAAAAATAAAAAATCCTGGTACTATTGTAATGTTTCATTTATTTGCTCTTTCATTCATTCTTTCCTTTTTTTCTTCATTTCTTCCTATATCTGTCTTTCATTATTTTTCTTCTGCAATACATGATTATCCTCTCTTGATTGAACCATGTGTGGGGAGTATTGTAAAAAAGAAACGTTGATTTCCTAGCTCTTAAATCAGGCCGGAACACTTCGATGAAAAGAAGCTCGAATTTCACGCGTCGTTTTAAACGCAACGCATCGCCAACTCCTGTTCCGAAAACGAAGCTTTTACAGCTTTAAAGGCTAGTTTAAAATGACGGCGAACATTTCGTTAGAAAACTGCGAGCTTCAATCATCTAGGTGCCCAAATTTCGCATTACTTCTGGAATCACCAACAATGTCAACAACAGTCGCAAATAAAGCAGATTGCCTGCCTAAACGCGTCAAAGCGGGGTGCTAGCTATTCTAGACATTGTCAAATTTCGCCACTGGTCAACCACGGGCCAACTATGACTGGCCCAGAGGGCTTTTACGACCTCTGATTGGCTTAAAATGCCGCAATTAAGGTGGCGGTTCCACTACCAACATCTTGCCAATAGTTCGAAAAACGACAACAGACGACGCCACTCATCCACGTTTGCAGAAAGCGAGAAAATTGCGCGCGCAAGTATGGTCAGCGTCGCCTCGCGCGTGTTTTATATGTTATATGTCGCGCTAGGTGACGGAAATCGGCCGACAAAAAGCAAGGAGCACAAACGCGGACGGCGTCTTTCACCTACAATCGGGGCCAACTGTTGGCGTCGTTTCAACGACATGACGATAAGTGCCCCAGTTTGTAAGGACAAACGCTCGCTTCCTATTGCAGCCCTTGAGAAAGGACAGCGCAGCGTCTAAATACAATCGCTTGAGAACAAAAGAAAAAAAAAACACGCACACACACGCACACTGGTGCGTACAACAGCGTGCACTCACACACGCTCTCACCCACACGCACGCGCTACGCTCTCACTAACGCACTCACTCACATAATATAATGTGCCTCAGTGAAATAGTATTGAACAAAACATCAATCAAACGCTTCGCAGCGTTTCAGTGGAATTGCACGGCCGCTACTAAAACAATCATTTTAGTTCATTTTAGCGACCGTGCCAGTGACTTTTATAGCATCGCGCGAGCGCATGTCTTTTGTGTGTGTGTGTGTGGGGGGGGGGGGGGGGGGGGGGGCGTGCTTTTGCTTATTACAATTGGAGGAGGAAAAAATGGACAGACAGATTTCAGCAAATTATAACTCGAGAGTTATCTGCGAAATTTCATCCTCTCAAACTGCAATAAACGGTTACCAAAATAAAGTACATCTTGATGATCAGTTGAACACATGACTACCACTAATTACCGGAGTTAGAACCTCCTAGAACACATGCTTCTGCCAGCGAGACGTCTGACAATGAATGCGTTTGCGTGAGGAAGAAGACAATGATTTTTTCATGTGAGGCATGATTTTTTTCTCTTGGGAACAGTAATAAACCAAGATGGTTTGTGCGTTGGAGGGCAAGACACCCCGTTATTTTCGTCTCTTTGTTCTCATTTGTAACCTTTCGCGACGCTGTGCAGGCGCGTTCGTGGTCGTCTCGCACGAGCGTTTACAACGATGAAAGCCAGGCGCAAGACGCGCGTAGTCACACATACTGCTGACTGAACTTCTTGTATAGCTTCCACAGCGTTGCATATATTGTATGAAACTGAGTATAGGTAGGTAGGTAGGTGTGGTTTGTAGAAGAAAAGGCGCCTAATTTCTGCAGCCCGGTCGGGAGCACGGCGCAGCGCCTGCGGGAAAGGGAGATGGGATGACAGTGGTTAGGAGGGAGAAGGTTAGAGGTGTAGAGGCACAGAGGTCATCAGTACGAAGAGCAGCAGGCCGGCAGCAAGGATAAGGGCGGCAAGGACCCCAGTCTCAGTGGTAGGCCGCGATTCCCGTCTCCTCAATGAAATCCGCCAGGCTCCGGAGCGCTGTTAGATGGGGACGGGAAGGGAAGAGGAGGTGCTCCAGGGTAGTGGCAGGAAGGCCCTGCCTCCGGTAGGCTGTGGTGACTGTCGAGCGTTCCTTTGCCAAACCGGGGCAGGTACAAAGGAGGTGCTCGAGGGTCTCGGGGTCGCCGCAGCGGCTGCAGGCCGGGGAGGCGCAGCGACCCTTCAGGTAGCGGCGGGCCGCGGTCCACACGCGGCCGGTCCGCAGTCGCAGCAGGGAGGCTCGTTCCCTCCTGGTGAGGCCCGTCTCTGGGAGAAGCTTTGGTCCCTGCCCGTTGGCCACCCTCCGGTCTGGGTGGACTGTGACGAGGAGCTTCTTGAGGCGGGCCTGCGAGTAGTCCCTGGCCGCTACGGCCTGGGTGATGGGGATGCCTGGCTGGTGTGCTGCCTTGGCCAGTCTGTCCGCCTCCTCGTTGCCAGCTATGCCGACGTGAGAGGGCAGCCAGTGGAAGGAGACGGAGGCCCCGGATGCCGCGAGGGCCCGAAACTTGGTTGCCAGGAGGTTTCCAGTGAGCCCGGCGCGGCGATGGTTGGCCAGTGTCTGCAGTGCCGCCTTGCTGTCGCAGAGGACCGCAATCGGCACGGCTGGGATGTCCTCGGCCAGCAGGTCCGCCGCCAGGTGAAGTCCAGCCAACTCCGCAGCCGTGGAGCTCGCCGGGAAGGGCAGCCGGCACTGCCTGCTGATGGCCTTGGACGGGATGACGCACGCCGCCGCTGCAGTCCCGTCTGGCATGACGGATCCGTCGGTGAAGACCTGTAGTCGCCCTTCCAGTTGCTCTTGGAGCTTGGAAGTGGCAGCCTGCTGCAGTGCTGCCGCAGGTGTGCGGCGCTTGGTGGCCCCGTCCAAGGACAGGTGGACCTCGGGTGGCCGGTGATGGAGAGGCGGACGGGCAACCGGGACTGGCGGATCCGGGACCATCTGGTGGTAGAGTTGACAGAGTCCGCCCATCCGTGACCTTGGCTGGCTGCGAAGGCGCTCCAGGAGGGTCCTGCCGTCGGCTGCACGGTGAAGGCGGTCGATGTGCCCCAATGCACGCTGGAGCATGCGTAGGGACAGGGGCCACTCTCCTGCCTCGGCGAGAGTCGCTGCCATGGGGGAGCACTTGGGGAGCCCCAGGATGGCCCTCAGTGCTTTCCTGTGAAGTCCCTCCAGGTGGAGTCTCCTGGCCGGGGTCAGGGACACCAGTGGGAAGGCGTACAGCAGGACCGAGGACGCCGAGGCCTGGTTGAGCCGTAGTGCCCACTTGGTGGAACAGCCTCGGCCACGTTGCTGCAGCTTGCTGATGGCTCCCTGGACACGTGTGACCTGGGCGGCGGCGGCCTTGGCAGCTGGTATCCAGGTGAGCCGGTGGTCGATGGTGAGCCCCAGGTACTTCACCGTCGGCTTCCATGGCAGGCTGCGGTTGCCAACCCTCAGCGGTTTCACGTACGCCCGTGCCGCCGCCAGCGGGTGGATCAGCAGGGCCTCGGTCTTGGTGGCAGGGCCTCGGTCTTGGTACATCGGCCAGCGTAGGCGTGCACACGAAGGGGCTGGGCGCCCCCCCCCCCTTGGGAGGGAGAGAATACAACATTTATTGGTAGAAATAAGTCGCTATTGGGGGTGGGCCTCCTAGTCCGGAAGACCATTGGCTCTTGCCACCGCCCGGGCACAACGGTCGACCAGGGCTTGTTGCTGCACTGGGTCAGAGCTGGACAGGGTCGCCTTGGGGGCTCACATGACCGGTCATGTAGGCTTTTACAGAATCCAGTTTTTATTTATGCTTGTTCTATAAAAGCATGAATACACTTATTTGTTGTGGAAAGCTGTGGTTTTCCTTTATTTTTGACTTACAGGCACCATCAACAAGTTTTCCATTTAGGTTGCCGCAAAAGTTTTTCAACAAAATGTTCGTCAGTAGCATATGTATCGGCACTATTTTGTTCATATGGCCACTCTCACGTGCGTCTAAGTCAGGTTATTCTTCGTTGACCAGACATTGCACTGTCCGCCTTGTACTTTGCTACGAACTAGTTGTTATCCGATCATTAGTAGTAGTTCTGGCTACGCAGCAAGCCGCTTTACGACAAAGTAGCAGTGCGCAACAGCGTTATCACTAGGTAGAGTAGTCCTCCTCAGTCGAACTGTATCCTGACACCGTAGCGCTCATTAGTGGCAAAGACAGTGATCGTCTTATCCGAAGTGAGTGCGTCTTTTCACAAAGCACAATATAACTTTTCCAGGGTCCCGTACATTGAATATTCTGCCACGTTGACTAGAACGTTCTGCATCTTCAACAAAGTCTCGCTTCTGTCGCATCGTTGCAACTAGGACGTAATTACCTGATTGGGTACAACTTACCACTACTGGTCAGTGGAAGTTGTCGGCACAGTGCTCGACAGGCATACTTTGAAAATTCCGGCAATGACAAGCTTTCATACGTTCACCATCGTGTCCCCTTTGAAGCGGCGCTACATACGTATCATTCACACGGCATGTCAGCATCCTTCCTTTCACAATTTCGAACCTCACATGCACGAAAACACTCAAAGGAACGCGCAAAACACGAGCAGCTGAACCACAAAGAGATGCACATTACTAAAGAAGTGCCGGGGAACACTGGTTCGAAGAACGCGTGACGAACGCGCAATCTTCCTGCATACCGAAACCATTTGCCGCTTGATGAGACCGCCCCACCTGCTGACGTGGGGCGAGTGGAAAGGGTTTATCACTAAGCCCTCCTCCTTTTGCGGTTGGTGTTTGTTACGCGCGGCGACTAGACTTAGCTAGTGAAGCAAACTATGAGGCCTGGAGATATAATTCATGCCTGTTCTACCCGTTTTATTATGTTTAATTGCGCCACTTTTGGCGAACGCTTGAACTCGCATAAAGCAACTTGATGTTTCATTTCATAGATGGAGCTACCACCAAAAAACGCCTGTGAGGCTTATGATTCATTGAAAATATTTTGTTTGAAGCACTGAGTGGTCAAGTTAGTGAGCACAAGTAGATAAAAGACACAATATGCATCTACTAATGTGCAATACTCGTTGGCAATTAGCGTCTAAAAGAAAAAAAAAAGCGAGTTTCTACGGGACTGGTCAGCAGGAAAATTACGTAAATTCACTGCTGTCTTGCAGGTTCCCTAATAAAGATAAAGGAATTTTCTCTTCATAGAATCATAGAAAGGGCCTTGCTTCTTCATTATGTAGAAGCTCACAGTATCAGCTTGTATAGTTTTGTCGCTTCATCAGTAATGCGTGACCAAGTACAGCCATAAACTGCCGCATTGACACAATAATAATTCATCAAGTTTTCGTCAGAACACAAAGCAACTTCGCATGGAAAATAAGTGTAATGTAGTCTACGTAGCCACAAAATATTATTGTTCTGCTTTGAAAAGTAAAAAAGATATTCTCACAAAAACTTTTAATATTTTGCCCATTTTCATTGGAGCGTAAATAAATTACTAATTATTTTATGGCTAATATCTCTTCATAGAAACCTTAAATAGCACTTCTTCTAAAGGCACGGTAAATTTGGTCTTGTTATGTTGAACAGTTTCACCGTACTGGCATGGCAGTACAACGGAGGCTTGTACAACGAAAATGCCTTTTGTTGCTCACACTATTTTCATTGCTATTAGGTAACGCTTCCGAACAGGCATTAACACCAGGTGTCATTAGAAAGCGGAGATCATAAGCTTTCTGAATTATTACAATTAATATTTATTTTTCAAGCGCAGCGAGCACAGTGCGTCCGCAAACAATGCGTAAAATGCCGAGGGGGGTTCGCCGGAGTGCGACCGCCACCTTAAGAGGTATTACAAAATGGCGGAATTTACAGTGTTCAGAATTGAACCCCGGCCAAACTAGCCAAACTGCACTCACCAACAAAGGCGGGTTAACTCTTTTGTGACCGTGGGAAATCTGGCCACATATTGTATGTTGCAGTAATCATTTTTTGGTATGAATAATATGATAGATACACTGTAATATTATATATCAATATATAAAGCTAAGTGATTGTACTTTTGAATGTTATTACTTTGAAAAATTCATACTAAGCTATAATATGCAAGAATATTAATGAACAGCAAAATTTATTGAACATTGCATAAAACATTTTTAATGTTATGCTCCCAACATTAAAGAAGAAAAAAGGAGAAACCATGTGAGAGTAAAATAATAGATAAGTGTATTGAGAAACGCATCACTAATTACTTATCTAAATTTTCTTTATCTGAATTACTTATGTAGTCACTTATCTAAATTACTTATCTAAAAGTTCGGCTTCCGACCAGCTTTTTCTACCAACCTTGCTTTGCTAACTTTTACTGATAAGATTAAAAGAGCCATTGATTCTGGTGAATTTGCTGGAGCATTGTTCATTGACTTAACCAAAGCTTTTGACTCCCTTAATCACAGCATCCTGGAAACCAAACTTGAGTCTATCGGTATTGTTGGACCTGCATTAACACTAATTAAAAGCTACCTATGTGATCGACAACACGCTGTTCATGTTCTCTCTACATTATCAAACTTTTTGACTACCAATCAAGGTGTCCCTCGGGGATCCATTCTTGGCCCTCTTTTATTTTTAATTTACATGAATGACCTTCCTCAAACAGTTACTAACTCTGAACCTTTTCTTTACGCTGATACTACCATACCATACTAGCCTCTGACAAATCCATTCACTCTTTGACGCTAAAATTACAGGAAGACGTAAATAGCATTTTAACCTGGTGCCATTGTAACTCCCTCAGTATTAATCCTACAAAAACTAAGTTCATGATATTCCACTCAAATAACAAAGTTCTTCCATCCCAAGTCACCATCAAACTAAATGACATGCTTATTGCTCCTGGCAATGAATGCTCTTTCTTGGGAGTAATTCTTGACAATAACCTAAAATATTCTAACCATGTCACCCACTTAAAAAAAAACTTGCATTCTGTATTAGTTTTAAAGCACGTGACTTTTTTAACACTTTGACTTTAATAAAATTGTATTACGCTTTCATTCACAGTCATATTAAATATTGTATCACTACATGGGGCAACACATATTTAACCCATTTATCTCCCATTCTACACATTCAGAACCAAGCCATTAGAATAATAACTTACAGCTCATATCGCAGTAGTGCATCATCATTACTACACAACTTTGACATACTTCCTATTGCCAGGTTATTTAAATACCATCTCACCATTACCCTATACAAGTCATTCATCCATCTTGTACCATCATGTGTTTTTTGTCCTGATGCTCTTAGTAACTGTAACCCAACTAGATTTTCTTCAAATGGAAATTTTTTACTACCATCTATCCCTACTAATTATGGTCGTCACACTGCTTATTTTCTTGCTTTACCCATATGGAATTCCTTACCATCCCACATTAAACAACGTTCTACGATCGGCTTATTTAAAAAACAATTGTATTCTTATTTGCTTCACTACTAGATGTATATTTTTCCTTCAATAATAATGGTTCTCGTACCGTTTTTATTTATGTATAACTGATTTATTCTTGTATCAAACCACACATTTTCCTTGTTATATTGCTGTTTCTGCAAATTAGGTAGTTTTTATTTTTCAATCTTGGACAGGAGGTCCCCTTGCAGCCTAGTGCTTTCGGACCTCCTTCTGTATATTTATCCTGTACGGTGTTCTGTTTCTGTATTAATATCTGAAATAAACTTGAAACTTGAAAAAAAAAAGACATACAAATTGTTCGCTCAACAGTTTTCTATCTTAGAGGAAAGTTTGAATGATCTGGCTCAAAAAGCGTACGAGTTATTTTTTTTTTGCCTGCCCAGTGAAAACTGCATTATTCCATTAGGTTACATGATTATATTTTTTCCTCTACAAATTTTCAAACACAGCAATACAATAAACATAATTGAGATGAAGAATAAATTTGCTATTGAGCCATAGCTATTTCAGCAAATTACGCTAAGTAGCAGCACGGAAAAAAAAAATCGGATACCAAAAGGTAGCACTGAACATGGCACCAAAACATCCTAAAGCATGGCTTTACCACACACAATAAAAATATTTTAAGCTTGTAAGCTACAAAAGAAGTCTTCATATTTCAATGTCTGACATTATCAAAATAGGTGGAACCATGTCTGAAAGCTCGAAGATGTAAAAAAGAAATCTTTTTCTAAGGTTGGTGTACCACTGGGGAAAACAGGCTCAGGGTTGCTACTGACTTTCGAGTAAATGTCGCCAAACGACGAGCAAAAAGTCGCTAAAAGTCGCCATTTTTTTTACAAATTCCGCCAAAAAAGTCGTCATTCTAGATATGTGCGGCATACCTAATAATAAAACTTTCCACTCACGTGTAACCTCGTAGAATACAGTACCATCCAAGACCCTTAAATTATATTGACGTTTCTCAATGCCAGTCGTACCGCCCGGTTCACCATTAGAGTGCATGGTGCTGCTTTTCCAACTAGACGCAAGATGTGCGTGGTGGCGCAAGGTTGAGTGAATAAAACGCTCATGACATCCTTCCATCCCTGTCCGCTCGTTTCAATGGTAAAAGTGCGGTAAACTTCGGGCGAAAACCGTGAAAGCGTTGTTTGTAGAGTTTTTTTTTTAATGATTAAAAGGTTTATTGTGAGGTTTAGTGTGAACTAATATGATACCGGACGCCAACGACCCTTTCTTATGGTCACTTATATCTACACGCGTCAATCCGATGCGTTATTAATGAACAGGTAAACAATGTAAATGTTATATAGCAATTGTTTTCATTGCACACGCTCACCGAGAACAGTGGAAAATGCTTTAATAAATATTCTTTTATTGCACAAATAGCCGCGTATCCGCCTCTCTTCGCTATTCCAAAACAGTCTTTACGAGCTGAATTGGGGGTACTGCAACAGTGAATAAGTCGCCAAGCTATTCAGAACAGTTGGAGCTTTGGCGGAACAAATGGTCAGAACACACGGCCATCCTCTCGTCTAGTTCCTTCAGAAGCGAAACTTTAGAGAAGCTTGAAGCACCTAAAGCCATAAAGCTATAGTTAAACACTGCCCCCTCGCTAGAATGTCGCTGGGGGACGTTCCAGTACCTCCTGCATCTAGCCGAATTGAGGAGATACACACGAGTTACAGGATCGAACTGTACCGAATGACGCGTAATGTGCACATTCTACTCGTGGGTCTAAAACCAAGAAAAAATACAAGAGAATGCTACCGCTCATTCGTTGGGAAGACACTGAGCTTAGGATGCCTTACTCAGTGGAGACCTAAGCCGAAAATCGCCAAAAATTCGCCATGTCGCCATTCGCAATTTTAGGTCGCCACGGCCCCCTCAAATTCGCCAATTTGGTGAAAAGTAGCCACCATTGGCAACCCTTAAAACAGCCGTTACAATAAGTGGCATATTTCGGTCAAGTTTCTTGTCCTCTTAGCACTTTTTGTGTTTTCTCCGATTCGTCAATCGGTAGGACTTGTTCTGAATGTACGTGTTTTGGGGAGGTGTAGTCGTGGAAGCTCGACGATGCCCAAATAGATCAGCAGGCAAATGAAGTTCACCACCTCTGCGGCCGTGACCATTTCCCAAGAACCATGATCTTTGGCATAAGACTGCTTCTACAGGATTTGCAACCACGCAAACTCATTTTTGTTAATACAAATCCTGTTCATTACTTCCGTTATGAAAAAGATGCCCAAAACGCCGATTTTCCTTGTGACACGTATCGCTTCACTGCGCAATACTACTGTCAGGTCACGGCCGGGTAGCCTTCTTGGGCTGAACATTACTCTCCACTGTTCGAAGGTTATGCCACCAAATTTTTACCATATACTGTTGAGACACTACAAATAAAATAATAGTGCCAACATCTCACGACATCTCAATCTGAGTAAAAAATCGATGTGCCAGAAAGTGTAACGTACTGATCAGTACCTGACTATGATCCGAGATCGATCTGCAGTTTTTTGTCATCCGAACTACATTTCCATGATTTGACATCATCCTCAGAATCACTTCTGCTAGAAACAGCAGAAAAATCACTTGCGGACGCACCAGAATCGTCCAAGAAACAACATTTCCAAGAGGGTCTCGCTACCGTTTCGTCTGCCATTTTCGTGAACAAACCAAGCGAGTCGCTACTAAAAATCGCTGTCGCTTGGGAAAAAAAACTAACTACGCAGGAAACGAAACATTAGTGCTTACAGAATGTGCTAGATGGTGCAACTAGTTGATAGGAGCTAAATTAACTAGAACGGGAAAACTACAGCATTCCTTTGCTCTCGCCGCCACGCGCTCTACAGGCCACACAAATGGTCCAGCTCGCTCGCCTCGCTAGTGTCTCCCGGCCGCCGACGCACAGCGCTTTGGAGGAGGATTGCTTTTATAGCCTGATAAAAGTGTCCAGGAACATTGCGACATCTGAAATCGTTTTGACTTGAATCACTGCTGTCATATATTCTGTCACCATATGCTGTCATCTCGTGTCGTCGCCAAGTCGCCCGGCGACGACACGAGATGACAGCATACTCCCTTCCTCCTCACCTTCACTTCCCTTTCCCGTCACCTTGCTATACATGGCTATGCTATACGTGGTTCTGCCTGCCTAACGCCATACATGACTTTACCCTCTCCCCTCCTCATTTTCAGCCTTCTTACCCTCACTTCCCTTTCCTACCCCTTTGCTATACACGGCTATGCTATAAATGGTTTTGCCTGCCTAATGCCATACATGACTATGCCATTGTTTCCCCTTCCAGTCGTCTTAGGTGTGTGCATAAGGGACCTCGTGAGGTTTTTTTTGCAGCCGCTAGAGCAAGAAATAAAGACTTAATTGGCTCAGAATAACAGAGAGCTGAGCTAGTTGGTAAGTATTCATTCTAAAAAGACAGGGTGTGAAAACACGGACACAAGAAAGAAGTCAGGACACCACAAACGTCGACTAACAACTGTTGTTAGTCGGCGTTTGTGGTGTTCCGACTTCTTTCTTGTGTCCGTGTTGGCACGCCCTGTCTTTTTAGAATTAATTGGCTCAGTCACGCAACCCCATTTATATTGTAGTATAGGCAGAACACAAGCTCAACACCTACAAATAAAGCAATAAAAAACATCGAGCACAGTGCAAAACACTACTGTCACCAAATGCCAGCACCCCATTAATCGGCAGATTGCACTTCTCTCATACGTAATAGGAATATTAGGCCGGCTTCGTGAATTAATGTGGCAATGGGGGGCATATATATCGCCATTAGGCTGCAGTCAACGTGCTTTATTCACCGACAATCAGCTCAAACCACTCACAGTGAAGCGCCGCTGTGTACATTTGGATGCGTGCCGCTGACCACCTATCCACACTAACGCGGCAACGGTGCTGCCAACTGTAGCCAAATCTCACGGCAAATGGCATATTCTATCTGCAGTAATATATGATAATGGAAATCCATGTATCACTGAAAACATTCATGCAGTTTGCACAAGTATTTCTTTTGTGTGTGACAGGCACAAAAGTCTGGAGTTGTGGGCACCGCCAGACTAACGCGCATTACCTGCTTCGGGACTCTGCAGATGCCCATAATTTTGGAGAAAGTTCACTCTGATGCATGGCGTACACATATGGGCATAACCAAACCTCTGAGACACACGAGAAAACAAAAGAATGCATGACAGCCATGAGGTATCTACAGTTCGTTTACACTTATTTTCTTTGCACTGTGCAATAGAATGGCCTTCGACCTTGGATTCTGTTACCCAATAGGGTCATTCTCGGGGGTTTCATTTCATTTTGTCATTGTTAAGTGTTGCCACACTGCAGTACAGTTCTACTGTGAGAATTAAAAATCAAAATTAAAGTTTTCTGCCACACCAAATGCTCTCAAATTTTCCTGGCTTGCTTTTGGATTCACATGTATTAATATTATATTCAAAATAGAAGCTCTAAACTTTGGTGTCATGGTCCCTTTAAGGGTAAGCGACGTATTACACGATTCCGCAGGGAACACTCATTAAGGTATTTTGCCACTTTTTCAGAAATCTTTTTAGATTTTGACCCAGAATTGAGTTCAAGTGTGTGGAGTGAAAAAAAAATATTGAAACCAATTATATTATAATCGCCCAAATTAACCCAAAATATGCCCATCCCACCAACAGTCGTAACTGCCAATCCAACAACACAAAAAGAAGATGGCTTGGCAGCATTATAGCTGTGTAGGCTGTGCAAAGAACTAGAATCGTTGTGCTGTTATCAATACAAGGTATAATATAGCCTAAAAACAAAAAAATGCCATTTCAGGAGGTTGCATTTTAATAGAAGTTTTATAACCTCACACTTATTCGTTTTCAATTATCCTAGTTCATTTCACAGGTTAACGTCTAAGCAAGAAACATGGAAAGTTTCACATGAAAATATTGATTTTTTTCAGAAGTTATGAACTTGTGCGCAACAAAAAACAACTGTAAGTCAGGTTTTGAGAAAAACAAGAATTTTTTCCAAACCTGTCATTTTCGGTCTGAGGATAGAGATAAAAAAAAGACCATAACTTTTGAACAGAACCAGATAGAGGCGTAAGTTTTTCTGCACCACAGTTCTGAGTGTCTGTGCATTCATAGAATGTCAAAATAAAAATTCACATTTTTTTTAACACAACGTAACTTGCCTTTGAATATGGGCTACCCTGTGTTTGTGATGATGCATCCTACATTGCTACCTCTCTGAGCGGGCAGTCAAAGAAAACAGTGATCCTTAAGCACTCAAATTGTTGCTACAATCGCTGCTGTCAAGTTCTAAAAGGCGGGCTCAGCTTGGTGCATCATCAGATGACATCGTCAGCTTCTCTTTTCTTGCGCCAGCACCATGTGTACTACTGTGTTTACATTACGGCGAGGTACATTGTAGACTGTGACATCATGGTAGACTTTGCATGAAGCAGCCACCCATTTCGGTTTTGATACATTGTTTCTTGTTTATTTAAAATTATTTATGAGTTTCTAACCCAAATAAACCGCCCTACATGTTACAGGACTGTCAATACCATTTGGAAACGGCAATATCATAATGTGGTTGAAAAAACGCCAGAGTACTTCTTTAAAGAGATGGGTTGGTGATTCAAAGTGAGATTTCCTTATCGATTTGAAGATGGGAACAACCTTTTTTATATTACATTTGTGCAGTATCGTACACCTGTGGAAAGTGACTGGTAAAATAGGATTACAAGTATGCTGCAGAGCTATGTTTTGTGTTGTTCATGTGTCTAAGAGTTTCACCTCATTTATACCAGGTGATGATGAGAGCTTTATGTTACCTTTTTATAAGTGATATGCCAGTGGTTGTAAATATGGTGTTGGATATGGTGAGTGATACAATCATTGTTTCAGGTGGAAAAAACTGAGTGCACATGTTTAATAATGTGTATATGTACAGTATTGTTTAATGGCATCAAACTCTCGTTAATTCAGTCATATTTGGTCGCAACCCGGTTAATTCGGACGATCCTCGGACCGCGGCATGCACGAAGCGCTGAAAATGTGCCATGCAAAGAAGCGAAAACTTGCTTGCTACATTGTGATGGACGAACGGTCAGTTGCCGGCCATTTTTTACGGCGAAAAAATTATTGTCACATGCGCGTGATGGTGTTGGTGGTACGTAATAAGGAATTGTTCGAAGCAGGTTTCTGCTTGAGACACGGAGTTCTTGCACCGCAGTTGCTTTGTGAATGAAGCCGCGAATTACGAAAATTGCGGCTTTTACACTGCTCTTATGCAAAAGGAGTACAAGATTTCACGTATTCACTAAGAGAATGAGAATGCATTGATGTACTAGACACTTGTTTATTGTTTTCTTGATACTTTCGATAATTCGGCATTCAGTTAATTCGAACATTTTTTCCGGTCCCATGAAATTCGAATTAATGAGCTTTTACTGTATACACATATCAGTATGTGCATGTATAAAAAAACACGACATGCAATGCTTGTACAGGTTTCTTCAAATCAATGATGCTCATGTGCCTGCATACGTGGATTGTCGGCTATAGCTACAATCTGTACATGTGCACACACGGTAAAGAGTGGCGTGAAAAGTTTCTTCATAAAAGCTAGATCTTGAGAAAGTTTTGTGAAACTAGCATGGAGAAGGGCAAGAGATGTGAAAGTGAAGAAGTCCAACAGTAGTACAGTGGTGACTGCAACCAGTGAGAAGCCAAGAGAAATTCTCTCATGAGCACTAGGTGCAATGATGTCTTCTTCTGGTACAGAAGCATGAATGGTACCAGAATTATACTGCACTAGTCTTTTTGCAATGCAGGTGAGTGCAGGGAGTAAACTTCAGTCACTGCATGCTATAGAAAATGCAATTGCTACATGTAAACTTCATTTCGAGGCGACGCAAGAGCACAGTCAGTTTAAACCATGTACCAAGTAGAAGACGATGTTTGTGTCAGCACATGGCTTTGTGCCCAAGGAAGCGGGACATAGTAATGGCCGTGCTGAATAAAAGTTAAAGGGAGTGCGAAAGCTAGAAAGGAGGGTAATATTTAACCACTTCTAGCTTGCTTGCTCATAATTTTTGTGCGAGAGCATTTAACAGGATTTTTTTTTTAATTATTCATTCATAAACCTTTTCTACAGAAACACTAATGTATCACCTTTCTTGACAAAAAATGGGCAGTAGTGAAATTTAGTAACAACATTAGCATCTTTTTCACCTGTATATGGACACATTCAATGGCCATGTAGAAATAGTGGCTTCTCTCATAGCCATGGGTGCTGTTGCTGCCCAAGAAACCCTTCCATGCCATGGACGAGCTGGACGCATCCATGTGTTTCTGGCAAAACAGCCATGGACGAGCTCGCTCATCAACCATACTTTTCGTTCCCTTACACGGCTATGAACAAGCTGGTTTTCACTTGGCACTTTGCCATGCTTCTGGTAGATGGCAACATGTATCGACGAAAACAGGAGCATGTTCATTTGTGCAGGTAAACAGGAACATGTTTGCAACTGAGGTCTTTAAAATGACGCTGCCAGCAGTGCACAATTAGTTGGATTCTTTGCAAAAAAAAGGAAAAACTGATTTCAGCAATAGTGTGTACAATATCTTGAGTGAAGAAGACACCGATGTTGTGGATACATTCAGCTTGTCTTAGACTGAAGTCGATTACTGTGGTGCTTCAAACTTTTACACAGCAAAAGAGTGGTGCAAGTACTACATGGTGTACAACTTGGGAAAAATCACTGATGTTGCTTGAACAAAATGTGTGGGTGAGCACGAAGTCCTTTCTCACTTTTTATAACTATCGCACAGTACAGTAAAACCGTGACACAGAAAGGGTTATGATGCAATTAATTCAGTATGTCATTTCACAGCATAGTCATGTATCCTGCAGCGTCATCTGTTGGAATACCACCTGAGAAACAGTCTACTGCTTTCTCCTTGCATAACACTGCTCATTCCAGGCCTGCAACCTGCCCGCACTATGAATGGCACCATACAGACGGATGGATGTACGCTTGTACAGATGAGATGTGCAGTGAGGAAGCACAGCACTGGCTGAATTGCTTCACATAGTGCAAGCAAGTAGGACGAACCTCAAATGCACCAGTGAAAAATTGAGCTGCACAAGAAAAAAATATTTTGCGACCTCCCTTCCCTCCCCTCCCTCTCCCCCTTTTCTTTTACACATCACACAGATGCAGACTACATCAAGAAACTAAAAAATATATATACAGCCAATGCAACCCTCCTTACATATCAAATATCAATTTATTTGCAGATAAAATTGACTGAAAATAACATCATGGATTGTACCAGTCAAGAAAGAGAAGCGAAAATGACATCACCAAGAGGAAAAACAGAATTGATATCCTAAAGCCAGCATTATTTTTCATTGCCTGAAACAAAAAAAAATTAACAATTTCAGCTGACATCACAAGTGAGTATACAGCCTGTAAGACATACCTGACGAAGTTGCTCATTGCCATCCTTCACATTTTCAGTAGCACCACCCAGTGTATAAGAAATGCGCTCCATTTCTTGATCCTGAATGCAAAACAAATACAGAATTAATAATTGCAGGGGAAAGAAAACTTACTAGTACAACTTCCATATTACATCCCTTAGTTGAAAACAAGATGAAAAGAAATTTCACCACGTTGAAGTTATCAGTGCATCCCTGACGCTTTACTTTTCACAAAAGAGCAAATTGAAAAACCTTAAAAAAAGAGAGAGAAAAAAAGTGGGACATTTGGTGTCCCACAGCTGTTTAACAAAGTGTACACTTTTGCACCTTCATAGATGCCTGTGAAATGATCACTAGAACAATGGGCATGGTGATTAACTCAGCAAACCTGAGCATGAATTAGTGCAAGCACTTCCTTAAAACTTGCTAAACACATCTGACAGCAGGGTTGACTTCCTGGCTGGCTGGTATAACAAAATCAGATAGAAATGCCATGCTGCTTGAGAATGATGTGAAGACTGTGCTTTTCTCACATGATGAAGCCAACCATATATAGGACTGGAAAAATTGTAAAGTAGCAACAAATCCTTAAAATTCTCTGTGTTTCTAATCAGCTATTTGTAGGCGGCCTTCTTTTTTAATGATGACAGACAATTTGGTCCTTCCTGCGTAAGGATCGAGTTGCCTGTCATCAGAATGCAGTTTCTTATATGTTTCAGAGCTTTCAACATGTTCATGTGCACAGCGAGACAAATTTCAAGGCGCGATGAAGCAGCGTTTCGCAAAGAGAGGGATTTCGTTAATGGAAGACTGTGCATGCACGCTGGTAAAGTAAGGAGAACAGGGTACTTCCATAAGAGCACACCCTACTACACTGCCAATGGATGAATGTAGAACAAAAAAAAAAAATGCACCTAGTCCTTTCCTCAGTGATGCTTTCTGATTTAGAGCAATTTCTGGAGCAGAAAAATTTTCATTTTGGTGCACTTTGGAGCAGCGAGGAATTCCATATTGGAGCACTTTGGAGCAGGTAATTTTGTGTCTGGGAGCACCCTGGAGCGGCTAATATCACATTCTGAATTATATTCGGGAAGCCAGCTGCATTTATATTCAGACACCTGAATAATTATGGAGCTCTTATGAAGAGCTAGATAGATATCTCGATTCGTTGTAAATCTCACGGAGAAAATGTTCACCGGAGCACTCGTTACTTCACTTAATTATGCAAAAATAATGACGTCACGGAGTTAGATGTTTCGGAATAACCTATCCAGCAATTTTTTCGACTCCGTCAAATAAACAGAATACGGGATCAATAAAATTGTATATTATCAAATAAGATTCTAAACACAGTTATGTGGTCATCAATGTGCAGGGCTCTTGCCAGAAATCATTTTAATAAAATGTTGTACTTTGAATTGGCAGAAGAGGCAGAGAAATGCCACGACATACAACAGTGCCTCGATGTTAAAAAGTCACAAGATCCCTTCTTATGCATTCCCCGAAGACGACTCGAAAGCGAAAGCCAGCTTCTTTTTCTTCTCGGTCGATTGTGTTGATCCTTTGATCTATTACTGAACATTGTTTGAATTACATGTAGTGTGGCACTTGAAACGAGCTAACAGCAGCATTTCCAGAATAGACAACGTCAGATGAATCGTCGCCACACTTGATCGCCACCGATTGGCCCAGAAGTCATGAGCTTCTGCGGAGAGCATATTTTGCCGTCGAGTCAACTTGCACAACAGCAGTGTTTAAAGTCTGGCTCCATCAAAGGTGGGATCTCTAGTTATTAGAGGAAAGATAGAGAGGGAAATAAAGGGGGAGAGAGAAGAAGACTGCTATGAGGTTGTTTTACACATCATTTTATACAAACAGGCACACTAACCTATAAGGTGTTCTTTCTTTTGCTTAATTAATGACGCAGACCTGAGACAAGCGATACCCAAACTCTGCCATGGTGCTCGGCAGCACTTGACGTAAAAAGCTCTAAGTAAAACAAAGCGTTCACGCTTCTAACGTATGTTTCTTAACGTTAACGCTTCTAACCACTATTTTATAGTAATCATGACATTACGAACAAAGGTAGCTTTTCTCAACAGTCTCGACAGTCTGGTGTGACAGAGACTTGCGCAGGATGAATCAGGTGTGAGGACACATGTGCAGCGGCCCCAAAGGTTTCGAGATGGTGCCCTCGCAGGCAATCTCAATGCCAATCTCGGTAGCGCCAGACACATCGGGCAGAAAGCCCTCCACACCAAGTAACGGCGAGTAAATAGCACGTGCATTTTTGCGTGGACAGAACTTATAACATCGGTCCATGGCGCACGTGGCAGCCTGTACATTTTGTAAGCACACAACTCTACATTCTAGCAAGGGAGGTCTCGCAGGCAATCTCAATGCCAATCTCGGTAGCGCCAGACACATCGGGCAGAAAGCCCTTCACACCGAGTAACAGCGAGCAAACAGCACGTGCATTTTTGCGTGGACAGAACTTATAACATCGGTCCATGGCACACGTGGCAGCCTGTACATTTTGGAAGCACACAACTCTACATTCTAGCAAGGGAGGTCTCGCAGGCAATCTCAATGCCAATCTCGGTAGCGCCAGACACATCGGGCAGAAAGCCCTCCACACCGAGTAACGGCGAGCAAACAGCGTGTGCATTTTTGCGTGGACAGAACTTATAACATCGGTCCATGGCGCACGTGACAGCCTGTACATTTTGGAAGCACACAACTCTACATTCTAGCAAGGGAGGTCTCGCAGGCAATCTCAATGCCAATCTCGGTAGCGCCAGACACATCGGGCAGAAAGCCCTCCACACCGAGTAACAGCGAGCAAACAGCACGTGCATCGGTCATGGCGCACGTGGCAGCCTGTACATTTTGGAAGCACACAACTCTACATTCTAGCAAGGGAGGTCTCGCATGCTTCATAAATATTGGTGGGGTGCCTGAGAACCTCCGAGACCCCTCTGACATTAAGCACTACGCAAGAGAAGGTGAGTCGGCACCATGCATGGCGTCGTGGCTTAATCGGCACGCACGCACAAGCAACATATCTATAAGGGGTGTTCAAATGAAAAGGCAAGAAACGACACTGTGGGTATAAATGAAAAACTTATTCAAAAGTATACACTATGTGCCTGATCACAACGATCCCACTGATGAACGAGCCGAAGAATTCCTGTGACCGTGACGAGACCCAGTCCTTCACAGCGTCCTGGAGTTTGTTGTCCTAGTTGAAGCACTTCCCTTTCAGGTGTTTTTTCAGGGGGCCAAACATATGGAAATCCCAGGCAATGAATGGTGGCCGGTTTAACACCTTCCGCTGTCAGAAATCATTTAATGCTCCGCTACTCCTCAATCGTCAAATTTTGCAATGTGAACGCCATCCTGTCCTCACATGCACTGCCGCGTCAATTGGACAGCGCTCTTTATAAGAGCCTCTGCTCTCTACTGCGCATGCGGGCGCCCCCGCATGCTCCGATCCACGGCAGAGACTCCATTCACATCCTTAGATGTCTCGCTACATTCTCCCATAGCGGCAGAGGCATCTATGTAAACGGTCATGTTGTCACGATGTTTCATACCTTTTCATTTGAACACCCCATGTATAAATGTTGCATCTGTTGTATGACAGCATGTAGTCTAGTATCTATAAACATTGCATGTGAGCGCTGTTTCGCTTGTACAATAATCCTTGGTCTGTAGCTGTGACTTTGGTGGCCTCAAGATCAAGCTGCACATGTCTTGATGCATCTCAGATGCCATTGTCGTCAAACTTGAGACTTTGGCGCAGTTTGGCGCAATTTATGTAGGTTTTATCAGGATGGCGCAGTAAATCTAATTTGGTGCACATTTTGCGCAGTTGGCGCAGGAGTGAGATCACCGTTTCCTTCATTTTGTCTGCACGTGCCAGAATATTAAAAACAAAAAGACAGACCCAGGAAGTGGATGAGGGAAGCCAAAATGAAAGAAACTCTAAAAGCTCAGTACTCAAGTTCCACCTAATGGCAGAATGCAATAAGTCAGCAAAGGATGCATTCAGGAGGTGTTAAAATGGAGCCACTTCCAAAATGTCAAAGGGAGAGTGAACATTCACCAGCCATGGTACTTTAAATCTGACCTACTATGCAGATGTACGCTGCCTGCTGTTGAACGAAGGGCTTAGCAAATATGTCAGCGCAAATTTTGAACATCCCAAAATAAAGGATACCTGCAATACGGTGCCTAAATAAACTGGTAGGATAAGTTCTGTACTAAAGGGCAGGTCGGGAGCCTTTCCAACAAATATCAGGAGTCTTTTCCAACAACAAAGTGCTGGGCTCAGGCCCAACATTTGTCAAGGGTATTAGCCTCCCATGCCTGGAAATGATGTTGCCTACCTGGACCATCCTAGCCAAACCGAGGCCCCAACATGCTGTCAAGAGCCAGATGTTTCAAAGTGAAACAACCGATGCTTTGTTGCTGCATGCTTCAGAATAAGTATGTTAAACTTCAGCGATTTAGCAATTAAAAAACAGCCTCACGGTGGAAAAAGGTAACACACAAAAGTTATAATGAGGAGTGTTAATTCATCTCTGGCATACTGAACTTATTTTTCTGCGATTACAGCAGCGGGAATTATCGATAGCTTTCTAGAGCAGATTTTGTATCAGGCAACTTAAGTTTGTTGCAGCTGCCCTCACTTTCGTAAAAGCACCTCCATCAAGCAGCTGAGGCAGAAGGTTGTCACAGCAAGAAGAAACAGAGGATGAAGGCCAAATTTCGAATAAGGTGAACTTATACGACTGCAATTTTGCAAAGCTTTTGGTTTCCAGAACCTTCCTCCATTGAATCTCGATGCATTTTTTTCTCCATGATTAAAAAAACTCTGCCACCTTTTTGGCAACTGTTTGGCAGAAGGTATATGAACAGTAAAAAAAGAAGTAATGCGTTTCTTGTCACGTTGCTCTAATATATAATTCTCAAAATTTTGTACCCCATAATTTAAAATTTTTCGTTTGCCTTTACGTGCATGTACTATCGTGTAGCTTTGAAACGTGAACAGCAAAGTGTGTGGCTGATAGCACAATCACATCTGCACAATCCGCTGGGTATGCTAGGTTCAGGTGATGAGTGCAAGATAGTGTGACCCACTGAGATATGTTTGCACACTGCTTCCCATATAGTACTAGTTTTAGTATACTTATATTTAGGCGGCAATGTTAGTGGTGCTGCCAGAGTGCCACTAACATTGCCACCAAAGTAGTTTTTCATGTCACGTGGTGTTGCCGGAAGGCAGGAGTGATTTAAGCGCATGCTTAGCTTGCTATTAAGTGTGGCTTTTTTTTTCCTTCTTTGACACCATTGTTGCATCAGATTTTATTTCTGATGCTTGTATTACTAAAGCGAACTCCAATGATAACATTCAGTGTGACTGGCTTAAGCAGTGCAGCTTACCAGCAGTTAAAGTACTGTTGATAACGAGGTAACAATGGTGGAAAAGAAAAAGATTAATAAAACCATGCTTGATAGCAAGCTAAACACATGCTCGACTTGCACATGTGGGGGTGCCTTTTGGACACTACACGGCGCAAACAGCTGCATTGGCAGCATTGTTAGCTTAAATGTGTGTGAAAAAACGGTTTTTAGTGTATTCTCAAGGAATCGCAAAAAAGAGAAAGCAATTCAAGGGTGGCTCACCTGTTCCAGCACTTTTTCTGTGAATACTTTCTGCAGCTGTGAAATTTCAATAACTCTTCCCTCAATGC
The DNA here is from genome assembly GCF_013339695.2 of Rhipicephalus sanguineus. Classification (NCBI taxonomy): domain Eukaryota; kingdom Metazoa; phylum Arthropoda; class Arachnida; order Ixodida; family Ixodidae; genus Rhipicephalus; species Rhipicephalus sanguineus. The sequence goes on from NC_051176.1 coordinate 287,214,476, forward strand.
TCCTGAAAGATAAAATGAAAACACATGAGACAAACGGCTCACAACCACTTATCTGTTGGCTTACTTGACTTCATCTGAGAGTGCATTCAACTCCTCATAGAGCTTCTTGTTCTCTTGTTCAAACTGAAACAAAAGTAATCAATTTGTTCGTTACACAAGCAAAACCTAGGCATTGCAAATTTCTTAGTCAAACTTCAACCAAAGTGCACATGACAAGATCAGACTTGTGGGCACCATTAACAAGTTTGCTGGCACCAGTGTGATGCTAACCTGCCTTAACTGCCCTTTTACATTCTTTTTTTTCAAACTCTCGATTGATTATGATAAAACATGCTGTGTTCATTTATATCTGTCACGATTTCAAACACGCAATTATTTTTGTAGTACAATATGTAGTTTTTAAAATATCAACATTTCATGTGCTTTTTTGGAAGCAAGATTTTTCCAAAACTCGGAGAGTTACAAAGTAAATCAGCATATCACAATAACCTGGAATGCGAACTGGATGCAATAAATTAAGAATGGATGCTCTATGCCCATTTAAACAAAACTTGTGGTAAGTTGAACATTCGGAGCGAGTCGATGTCAAGCTAGGATTCGAGCTCAAGAATTCGTTGAATATACCAGTCATTCTAGTTTTCATGCTTTAGCGATGTGAATAATTTCATGCAATTGAATAACTGTTAAGTTATGAAAAACATTGTAAATAAATATATACTAAAGATCTCAGCAAAGTTAGGATAATTTGCAGGTGAAATGTTCAGGCTCAGCCACTGAACTTGTAAATGTTGTAGTACATTTGCATGCCACCTGTTTCATTCCATCTAGCTTCCATATTTTAGCAATGTAAATAAATTAATGCAGTTCCATAAATGTAACATTATCTGCAATGTTGTGAATGAACACCTTGTGAGAACCACGCCCACTGGCTATCGTGAGATAGCGTCACGTGCTGCGCAGAGGCGGTACGTGAGGCCCAGCTGCGCGGCTTAAAAGGGGCAGCCTGCGCGCTGCCCAGGGAGAGGTGCCTTGGCTGCCAGGAAGCACGGATGCTGCCACCCGCGCTGGCCAATTGCTGCTGCCGCCGATCATGGTCGCCGCCTCGTCGTCTCGTGTCCCTGGACCGACCCCATCGTATGCAGCGTAGAGTTAAATAAATTATTGTTGTTTGTTGTGAGTTGAAGCCTCCGTCGTCCTTGCTTTAACTACGGACGGAATGCAGCAAGCCCAGTACCCACAGTTGGTGCCCAACGTGGTTTTTGCTCCCACCCATAGGAATAGCACGGTGGACGTAGGTCCAGTCCCTCGTCTTGTTCGTTCAATCTCCGGGTAGCGCACTCTCGTGCGTGTTGTTTTGTGGCGCGGTTTTTTTTTTCTCCTCTTCGTGGCGCAGGCAGACTGAAAGCACCTCCGGTCCGGGACGATCTTGCCTATCGGCGGCGAGCAGGATTCTTCGCACGAGCAGGCTGACCAGCTGCTGGCACAGCAGCTGAACACATTTCAGCGTGTTGCTGAGTTGTACAACGCGGTCATGGACCGCATGGGCACTCAGGCCGGCGAATCACAGCTCCTACCTCCGGCCACGCTACCCACGTACACGGGTTATGATGACCCGAAATCAGTGGCTGACTCCCTAGAGGAAATAGACAGGTATGTCAGAGTGACTGGTGCCTCGGAAGCGCACGTGATGGCTCGAATCCTGCCGTTGGCTTTACGGGATGCCGCAGGACGGTGGTGGAGGCTACAAACGCCTTTCACCACATGGGCAGAATTTGAACAGCGCTTCCGAGAGGAATTTCTGCCCCTGGGTACGAGCTGCGAGTCCAGCGTGAGCTCGAACTAAGAACCCAGCATCCGGACGAAAGTTTGCTCGAGTACGTCCGGACGATGCAGGAACTGCATCGCCGAGCAGCACCAACTACCTCGGAAAGGGACCAAGTAGCTCGGGTCATTCGACAGAGTCATCCCAGATTCAGGCCATTTCTTTATGAGCGCTCATTCGAAACCCTTGAGCACCTCGCACGGGAGGCCCGCGGTGTACAAGATGCCCTGTTAGCTGAGAGCACTTACGTGCCACCGCCAGCGCCGCAATCTGCTCTTGAGCCGTCACTGGCTTGGCGCGCCCCCGTAGCCAGTCCCTCATGCGACCTGACGAGCCCAGGCGCATTCACGGCTATCTCCTCCCGCGCCCTGGACCCCTTCGCCCATGAGCAAGGGCGGCACGGGGCCCCATTGAATACCGTATCAGGGGTAAGCTGTCCCTGGGAGCAAGTGTCCGCGGAGCAGCGTCATAGTGCAGAGCACTCGCTCCTTACTCGAGCCATACAAGAGCACAGTCGGTCGGACCCCCAGTCCCGATACGCCGGGTTCACAAGTCCTGCGCAAGCCGACTGCGACAGGCGCTCCTGTGATGAGTACTCCGGGGGCCACTCTGCCAAAAGGCGTGATTTCAGTGATAGGTTAACTGGCCAACGCAGACATACACATGTCGTATGCTACCAGTGCGGTCAAATTGGTCATGTGAGGCGGCAATGCTTTGCGCCGTAGCGCAAATGCAGGAGGTTCGGGAAACTGCTTCGGCCGGCGACACTAAACACTGGCGGTGTGTCGCAGCCCACGGCCGTCAATGCCAGGAGCGTGGAACACAGTCCGGGGCGTGTAATGGAGGAACATCAAGCTGATGAGTCAGTCATCGTTCCCTCTGTTTGCCGCATAATGCAGGTACAGTCTCCAGAACCAACGATGAAAGTTAAAGCGCTGGGCATTACCGTACCTGCTCTTCTTGATACCGGTTCAGGAATCTCTCTAATCGGTGATGTGTTGCTGGAGAAGTGTAAAGCTAAAGAAAATGAAGTTTCGTAACACAAATGTTCAATTGCGGATGGCATCAAACCACGTATCAAGTGCTGAAGGTTGCGTTCGTTTACGGATAAGCTTTAATGGCAAAACGAAACGCCAGCGATTTGTTTGTTTGCCTGGTTTATCAGTGCCAATGCTTCTCGGCCGAGATTTTCTTGCAGACGAGGGGTTCACACTCGACTTTCCTACAAGAGGCTGCCGCCTTCACGGACAGTCCGAGACAACACCCTTTGGGGAGAAGATAGACTTCATGCCTATACCAAGACACGCGCAAGGCGTGGCAGCCATGCGCACCACTCTGCCGTCAGCAGTCATGCAGTCCCTCAGCAACTTCACGGGAACGAACCACCAACCGAAGCAGCTAGAGGCCGTGCTGACACCATTTTCAGGAATGTTTACGGAACGTCCTGGGAAGACCGACGTTCTAGTGCATCGCATCAACACCAGCGACACCCAGCCATGGCTTTGCAACCCGAGACCGCTGAGCCAGCACAAGCGAGCCGTTCTCGATAAAGCCCTGGACGAAATGATCGACACAGGAGCCATACGACCCTCCGACAGTCCGTGGGCCTTCCCTGTGGTATTGGCCCCAAAGAAAGATGGTACGGCACGTCTTTGTGCGGACTACCGCAGGCTCAACGCAGTCACGGTGAGAGATTCTTACCCTTTGCTAGCAATATCGAGCATAACTTATGCACTGGGAAACGCAAAGTCCTTCACCACTATCGACTGTTCTCGTAGGTATCTGCAAATCGAGGTTCACCCTGACGATATCCCGAAAACGGCATTCACATGCCGTTTCCACCTGCAGTGCTTCCAATGCTTCCACCTACAAAGAACATTTCACTAAAATTCAGACAATAGTTCAAAGATGGAATCTTCAGGCTCAATCTATGAATCCGGGAAAGAGATTTGCCAACCTTCGCAGGTGAAAAATACTGCAGTTGAAGCCAGAATGACGACGATACCCCTTAAAATGATAAACTCTACATTTGTTTCTTCAACAATGATGCGAGCAGTTAACGCATGCTGAGGTGACTCTTTTTGAGTGTGTAGGTCTCCACCAGCATCACAAAATATAAATGTGTACATAAACATAACACACTGCTCTTAATGCATTTTGATCAGGTATTTTTTAAAAATTCCTACTGCCTCAAAATTCTCATCAACAGGGACTGCATCGCTGACATTTGACATTTGTTTTGTTCATAACAAAAGTAGGAAATACTTATTTTTTGCACTAATCTCGAGAGTGGCCTCTTATTCATTTGTCAAAACACAAAACTTAAAAGGCCACAAAGTAAGACCTTGGTAAAAAAAATGGCGTACCTCGCATGCCTATTTTCCCCCCTGCTAATGCAGAACATATCATCGTCGAGTCCAAGTCATAGTTGTATCAAACTTGGACTCGAGGGTGGGTGTGAGTCTGTGTGAACCCCATGAAAGTTTTCCAACCACACAAAATTTAAAAAGCAGTATAATACTGAAGTAAAAGCACTAAGGTTCAGTATTACAGGGGGATAATCATGAACTCCATGAAAAGGACACAGTGTCCAACATCAAGAGCAGCGACACAGTTAATGCATATAACTCAAAGGGTGGAAAATAACTGTAACAAGCAACCTTTTCTATTTCCATGCTAGTGAAACCGGAAGAAAGTGATGAATGAAGAACTCTTTAAGCATACTAGTGAGCTCACCATTTGAAACTCTTCATATGAGATCACCACATTCTCATCCCATCCGTCAAATGAGAAAAGGTCCGGAACATCCCCATAAGCAACAGCTGCTGGTTGTGCTTCAGCCGGCACCTGATGTGGCTCTTCACCAGTTCCTTCCATTTCATGGGGTGCCTTTTTCTTGACTTCAGGCTCCAGTCTGCCCCTAAAAAGACACCTTTCACTTGAGTTTTCCAAATTTATTTGAGACCTGGCTTTGAAGATAGTTGTTCCACTACAGTTAGTAACTGCTGGGGGTATAGCCACATTATACTATAATACTTTTATATTCATTCGAATATTCCAAGTGCTCAAATATTCGCACAAGCCTAGTAAATACTATACATATCCGAATGCACCTGCACATATCTCTAAGCATGAAATGTGAAAGGAATAACGCAGTCAGTGTAGATATTACCGAGCGGATGTATATTGGATGTAGCAGTTAAAGGGGTGGTGCCATCAAATTTCGAGGCTATAACAAGCCTGTTGTGGGTTTCCTCTGTATGCAAGGACACTCCACACGAAGGGTCGGACACAGCAAACGTTTAGAATATATTTTAATTCACTTCCAAAGTGTACCTAAATGCCCATTCTCCTGATGGAGACCCATCGCTAGCGCGCCAACACTGACGTAGCTCTGTAGGAAGGGCAACGAAAGTTGTAGTGACGTCACACCAGATCTACTGTAGTGACGTGAGTGACCTCCGGACCTCCGCTCCCTCTGCAAAGTACGTACCGGCTGTAGTGAACTAGAATATATTTTAGTTCACTATAGTACCGCATCATGCTTCCTGGAGCTATAGGAAACGCTTACAGCAAAGAACGCGCAAGCCACAAATTTGGTGGCACCACCCCTTTAAGTGGCATTCGTGTTATTGCGTAACAATACCGTCAAGACGAACTATTGTGAGCAGTATGAGCTGGAACACTGAATTCATGTTTATTCAACGATTATACTTGATATGTACCGATATGTATGTGATGTATGGAATCGCTAGAGATACCTTTCCACTTGAGCATTTAGTGTTATGAATACTTTTGACCTTGCCAACTGCGTAGCCGGGGCAAGGGAATGTTGAGTTGGGGGAGGGGTTCAATGACCCCCTGAAATTTTTCAATGTTGCATGTGTATATATACATGCACACATACAAATGCACGCATGAACATGTATAAAGAGTGGACAAACCCCATGCAAAAAATTTCTGGCTGCACGACTGTCCATCTCATATTGCTCACGACTATACATATCTACGATATAGTCACCTATGAGCCAACATGCAAAGACACAACCGGCATTTCTAAAATTCAACACCTGCAGTTAGTGTCAACGAAGGGTAGCAGATGCTTATCGTTTGTTACCTGATGGTGCGAGGGACACACACTGTCTAGGGAATGTACCTTATTTTACTAAATGCAGACTATACCAATTATACTCTCTCGCGTACTCTTTAAATATCGGAACCTCCCTGTGTGCTCGTTGGCAGTGTCGATGAACATTAGGGTCTTTTAGCAGCGCCGGTTCATTGTGCAGTAAGTACGGAAATACCATACTGTCGTGGTTGGCACGTAGCTATTTAAGTCCACAAGGCCTGTATTAACCACTATAACAATCTCGGCAAATAAAAGGTACGCATCGGACAGCGAAAATGTTTTCAGATTGTGGTACATTTAACATGGAACGGTAATGCCGTACCTTATGCTCTAGCTACCATACCGTAGCGTAAACGGTACAGTATAACTGGTACTGCTAAGCCTGTTGACTCCAACTGTATCCGCGAATTGCATAGATCACTCCTGGACTTCATCTAGGAGACCGAGTTGTATCTTTTTTTTTTAATTTAATTTATGCCGTAGGGCCTACTGGCGCCAAAAAATAAAGAAACTGACGTTTTGGAGCTGCTAGACAGATAAAAATCATAGAGAGGCCGTCGCAGCTAAACACAGAAGTTCATGATCGAATTACGCAGTAATACATTGCACCTTGTCAAATTCAGTTGGTCTAAGGAGTGCTGGCATGGTGCAGGCAGAACACTAAAGCACAAATAAACATGTATAATGGTAAGGCCTGTCTGAAGGCATCAAGTGTCTTATGACAAAATTATGATAAAGAACATGTTTCCTTGAAAACAAAACATATGGCCCTATATATATGTGGAGTGTGATTACTCATTTATTTCTTTACAGTACCTGTGAAATGCTAGATAAAATTGGCAGACCAAGCTGCACCAAAGTGAGGAAAACTCTCTCTGTGGTAGAAGCACGAATGTAGAAACACAATATTGACATAAGTAGGAAAATGCACATGTAGCAGCAAACTTACAACTTCTGCCTGTCATATGCTCGCTTGACACGAATGGCCTTTTGTTCAGAGTACAGCTTACAAGCACCTGGAAGAACACGTGGTCCATTTTCATTTATCGCATCACTTCTAGATTTTAGTGAAAACACAAATAATCTACCCTTTGCTTTCCTAGGCTTCCTTATCTGCTGGCTTCACATGGTTGTGACTCACAAAAATGCCCAAGAGTGCTGTCCCATTTTCAGCTGTTATTCTATCTAAAATATTTACTGAAATCATTACAGTGCTTATCGCTTCCTACAGACTGGAAAATGGCAAAGGTGGCTCCACATTATAAATCTGGTAATGCACATTGTCCTACCACACCATTTCACTAACTAGCATTTGACACAAACATTTACGACATGCAATATTTTCTCACCTCTAATTTTTTCAGAAAGTAATTCCTTCTTCTATTCATTTCAGCATAATTTTAGAAAAACATTTTTCTGTGACATTCAACTTCTTTGTTTTACTTATGACTTGTTTGCTAGCTTGGATGAAGGATTTGTTGTTAACTGTGTTCTTTATTAGATTTTGTCACCGTTTCAATTTTGCATGTAATCATCTACTTATCTACAAACTTAATCAGCTTAATAGTGATCCCAGTGTGTTGTCTTGGATTAAAGAGTTTCTTTCCAATAGTACTTGATACATGTTACCCAATGACTACTCATCTACTTTGACACCAGCAACATCTGAAGCACCGCAACTGGCTAAAAAAAATTAATGCTACCATACATAAATCAATGTGCGTATGAAGAGAGTTTAAAAATGGCAATCGGTGCACATATATAATGAATGATACCTTGTTATCAGTTTACACACAAAACGTCTCAACATTCACAAAACTAATAATCACTCATAGAATAAGCATGTTAATTATATTGCTGCTAATGCTGATCACATGTCATGATGTCTTCATCGTAATTTTTCAACTGTACAAGTTTCTGCATAACTGACAGGTGACGAAACCTTAGTTCACTCAAAACTACAATATGCTTCTGCCATTTGTGATAACAATCAAGCATCACTAACCCTTTCTACCAAAGCCATTCAAAATTGAGCAGCTCGCTTCATTCTATCTAACTAACTTCCGCTATTTCAGTGTCATATGTATGGAAAAACTCTCAACACCATTTGCAACTGTGATTGCCTTTGCCTACTACACAAGGGTTATCACTACACCCATGGGCTGAAGGAACAGATGATTACACCACCTTTCTACATTGCATCTCGATTAGATCATTGATATAAAATTTTTTAATGATATTAGTTGGATAGACGAGGCACAATTTTGCTGAGATACTGATTTGAATTCGCACAATGCGCATTATTGGTCACTATCCAACCCACAATGCATGCATAAGCACTGGCACCAAGTGAGGTGGTCTGGAAATGTCTGGCACAGTCTTTTTTAGGTGCCACATTGTTGCGCCATACTGCACAGACAGGAACTTCACAGGCAATAGATATACAGGATCCATCCTAAAATATGTATTAACAGGCCTTATGTCAGACATTCTGCTGAGTGCATAGAGGGCAATGCAGTATCGACATGGTGGTAAGCCTCCCACATTTGTCTATATACATGCAAGACAATTTTGGGTACAACCTTTCCCACACAATGAATCAGGCACAACAGACCTGCTGCTTGGCCTCTGAGATCATGTGACCGCTTTCCTCTCCACTACTTCCTGTGGGGATATGTCAAGAATGTTACATAATGTTAACTAGCTTCATGACTATGGTTTCAGAGGCAAAAATTCGCCAGCTTAAATGCTACCTATCCAACTGACAGCAACGACTATTGATAGATCGTGTTGTGTCCTTTACACAGTCCACGAGGCTCAGTTATTTTTTCCATTTTTTTCACTGTATGCTGACGATTTCTCCTCCTTTTTATTATAATCTGAAGCTTTAGTGTACACAGATGATACAGCGCTAATCATTGTTGGTGACAGCTTAAGTGAAATCAAGATGAAATTAATGGAGAGCTACAGAGAGTTCATTCATGGTGCAAACGAAACCACCTAAATATTAATACAGACAAAACTAAATAGATGGTTAAACAACTCGATTTTGGTAAGTGTAACTTGTTTTTAGAGACCCCACCGTTACAGCGAGTAGCTTTGTATAAGTATTTATGGGTGATGTTTCATTCAGATATGAACAGACAATTGCATATAGGTAAGGCATGTTTGAAACTGGCATATAGTTGTCACATGTCACTAAAAGCCCGTGAATGTTTTGGCCCAAAGATTTTACACATCCTACATTTCTATTTCGTGCATAGTCATATGAGCTACCGCATAGCATTGTGGGGCAGTACATATAAAACGCATTTGAAATCTATCAGCCGCTTACAAAAGAGGGCAACAAGAATTATCGCATTTTCAAACAGGACGTATACCACAAAATAACTGTTTCAAATGATGTGTGTACCTGTGCTGGACTCTGTAAATAATAATATTAATTGTTGGGGTATTCAGTGTTGCTGATATAGTGGTATGGAGGATAATAAAACACGATGACCTTCTTCCGTAAAGCATCTTTACGTTACCTGCGTGCTGTACAAGAGTTGCAGCAAACAACTGCTTTAATTTACTGATTGCCAAAAATGCCTACGGTCGAAGGCTTACAGAATTTCACGGTGCTCTCATTCGGAATGCCATATCTACTAATGTGAAGCAGCCCACAATTCCATGGCCACAAAGCGTTTCATGTACAGTGGGTAACTGTTACAAATGGATAAATGATTATTTTGTCTGTTGTTATCCTCTCTATCATTGAACCATGTAATTTTTAATATTTGTACCTACTTTTGTTGTTCTTTGTCACTGTTGTAACCACTTATTAAATTATGGAGGTATGTCATAACAATTGGTCCCATTACTAAACAGCCAGGCTATGGGACCAAACAAATAATATCTGGGGTTTAACGTCCCAAAACCACGATATGATTATGAGAGACGCCGTAGTGGAGGGCTCCGGAAATTTCGACCACCTGGGGTTCTTTAACGTGCACCTAAATCTAAGTACACGGGCCTCAAACATTTTCGCCTCCATCGTGGGACCAAACAAATTTTGCAAAGTTTTCTGTTATGTGAATATCAAAGTGACAATTTAAAAAAATGTAACCTACAAGACTGAGCATTCAAGCCTCAAAGAACTGAAGGAACAGATCACATCATCATTGGAAAATGTTCCTGAAAGTTTAATTTTACCGTCTGGGTACGCATTTAAAGGGATGCTGAAGTGGTTTTACAATTCGGTAAAACTTTGTTGTTAACAAGGACCAACATTATTGTCGACGATGGCGTAATTTTTTTCGCTGTTGTGGCAGCAGGAGCCTTAAAATACGCGAAAGAAAAGTTCGTCTTGCTCCGCCCACGCGAACGCGCCGAAAGTGTGGGCGTGACCGGAATACGTCATCGTCGGTAGTTTTGGCCACGGTGGTAGAATAACAGGTGGCCCGACGCGCCGCTCTGCCAATGCGCCGCGCGTGTCACGGAGGTGCTCGAGTTGCCGCCGCTCTTCCGCAAGGTGGCAGCAGATATACTCTGGGCCGATATCCCCGCTCCAGCGCATTTGAAAGCACGTGGCCAGTGTGCGTCGCGAGCATTTAAACTGCAATTTACATCTTTAACTTTTGAGAAAGATCCGCGGTGTATTTATCACACCAGAGAGGCCTAGAGCAACACTAAAGAGTTGCCGTCGCTTAGAACGGACGCGCCACTAATGAAAGCATGCAAAGCAACCAGCGTTGCAGCCGCGTCTCTTCCTTTCTGCTTGGTCATCTTCGATAAATGCGGAGGCGTCCGTGGGTGCAAGCGTCCGAAGAGCAAGAGCGTCCCTATGCGACGCAACCAGCGTCGCAAAGTCGCAATTAGCCTTCGAGTCATGATCACGGCCAGATCACTGTGGTCGTGATTAGGTGATTCCACGGCTTGAGATCCGCTCTGATGCGTCGTGTTTGTTGCGCTCTGTCAAACCAACGCGCGCGACCGCATCGGTGTGTCCGCTCACTTTGTAAGCTGGAACCACGGCTGAAACCACGGTGGCTCTATCTGTGCCGCTGATGCGGCGGCCACCATGGGACGAAAATGCTTCGCTCGAAATTGCAAATCTGGCTACAAAACGTGCAAAGAAAAGCTGTCTTCTCTCCGCGCCGGAAGACGAAAAGCGACTGCAGTTGTGGAGAAATGCAATTCCACGGAAAGACCGCCAGCTACTGTCCTCCGACATACATACGATAGCGTGAAAACCAAATGCTTTTTTTTTTTTTACTCTATACACTCGCCAGTAGAATTTTGCTCGCTTTCGAAAAAAAAAAAATACGCACGCGTCTCTTGCAATCGGCACCCTGTGACAGTCATATCGGGACTACCCGCGCCGATTAAAAAAAATTAAGCTTCATAAAGCCTGGCGCTCTCACTTTTGCGGTCGAAGCTGGCAGACAGCCACTACAAGCTAGTAAAAGCACAAACAACCGTTTAAAGCCACAAAGTTAGCTAGAAAAACCGGTTTTTACAGCCCAGCGAGAGCTTGCAATGCACGTCTTTCGGCCCAAAAACTCGTCGCGAACCTAGCGGCGGACGCGAGCAACTCGAGCAGTACGGCGACGCGCTCGCGGCGCTCGATGGGCCACCTGTTTTATTCTACCACCGTGGTTTTGGCGGAGCCGTGGCCTCCGTGACTACTTCTGGCTGCGCGCGTTGGTGGAACTGATCGCGAAGGCCATGCTTTTACAGAGCTGATGGCGCCGATGACGCGGCATACCGAAGTTGACGTCACCGCCTTCGCTCAGCAGTTCAAAAAGCCCTGCGGCTGCAGCCGCTCTTTTTTTGCCAAGAAATGCCATTTGCGTTCACTTCTGTGAACTCTTACATTGGTTTTCGTATTCAGCAGGGATCAAACTATGATTACACATTCCAAAGTCATTTTTTTTTAAAAAGTGCTTCAGTGTCCCTTTAAGCGTCTTCAGAAATGTGTATTGGTGTGGAAGGGCAGCACTTTGAGTACATTTTGTAACAGTTTATACTCGTTCAGTGAACATTGTTTTTTTCTACTGGGCCACGTCACTTCGTGGTCAATACCACTGATGCCATGTCTCAAAAGGAACCACAGTTTTATTTTAAAACGGCTACTTTTAAGGATTAGTCAGCCTCCAAAGAAACACCTCGTATATGCACATATAACAGCTGAGTGGCTAACCACTGCTGAGCAGTATGAAAAACCTGTATACACAATAGCACAGAAAGGATGCTCTCATGCACTTTTATGTAGTCCAATCAGCTATAACCATATAATAAACATTAGAAGTCTATTTTTAAGTGGTCACATTACTACCACTTTCATCAGAGTCATTTTATTGGTGGGAACAAACAACAAATTTATCTATATGATGTGGCAGTGAAACAATAAAACTTATTGCATAAACTTCGCAGGTACTGCACATAAGATCACTTCACTGCTCACCAAATACTTCGAAGTCACCAACAAGTTTGACTAAATTCGTACCAACAATGCTACACTCACTTCTCAAATGATCCTCTAACAAATAGATGACCCCTTCGTGATGCTCCAGCTGCTGTGGCGTCAGTGCTTGGTTCCTTACTGCATGACAGGCGACAATGAAAAGTGTTTTAGGCTGAGACTATGTATTAAATAAAACACAAGTAACACCTCTGAAACAAACAAATGCATCTAATGGATTAAGATGCTCGTACTACAAAAAAAAAACATTCCAGCAGATACCACGTATTGTGAGAATTGATTTCATGCAACGCAGTCAGCGAGCAACTGTGCATGGAGCATTTGTTGGCTTTGAGCCAAGTCTTACGAGGTGGATCGGCATCTTTGTGTAAATTCAGTAGCTGTGTGCATATTGTGGGCATACCAGGCACATTGAGCAGACTTTCATTTAAAGGGTAGCTTATGGCCCTATGTAACGTCAGCACTTGCATTATAGCACAGCTTTTCTCGAAACGAAGTGTAAGCAGCATTCGTAGGCATATTCCTGCAGGGACGAGCAACGCAAGACTACAGCTTGCCGGGGCATTGGATTACATATGTTGCATTTATAACATCATTATAAAGTGATAGCCAGCACTGCAACCACAACTGATGTTAGACAAACACAACTACAAGAACTGATATTAGGCAACTGTTGCTATTGTTATTGGCAATATGCATGTAGCAATATAATTACATTTATATACATTAGGGTACACGATTAGATGTGTTGGTACAGATCCATAATTAAACTTCAGCACACAGAATTGACATAGGGAAACAGACAAAACAGGACAAAGTAGAGTACTTCGTCCTGTCTCGTCTGCTTTCCTGTGTCAATTCTGTGTGCAGAAGTTTCATTATGGATTTATTTACGATCTGTACTGCAGAGTTGCTGGCTGTGGTTTGTTGCAGCACCTTTGTCAGCATTTGTCTGCTACAATGAAAATGCCAACTATAACAAACATTGTGTCGTTTTCTTGTTTAGCCCCCACAAAGTGTCCTATAAAATTTCCAATCTCTATTCTCACCGCTCCTGGGTTGTTATAGGATGTGGATCGCATTTGGCGCATACCCGCATGCCATGGGTAGTGGTGGGTGGGTATGCGCCACACGTGAGTGGGGGAAAGGGTTTCATGACATACATGACAGGTATGTCACGTTATTTATGTCATGAACACTGAATCGCGTTCGTCATACACTCATGTCCACCTATGCCAATTTTGGTATGTGCCAAGTTAAGGAAACAACCATGAGAGCATCCAGACATAGGCGGGAGGATGGGTGGTGGATAAAAATGGTCAAAGTGCCTTTGGTTTGTTAAGAAATGCTTTACATTTAATAATATGTCTGATGCAAAGATGCAAGTGAGGCATGCCTCTGGGCCGTCGGACACATGTGGTCTGTTTTATTTAAATGGACTTTGTTTCCCCAAGCTCACTGTGCTCTTCCAAGCTTGCACAACAGCCATATAAAAGTGCAGCCGTAATATGACATTATGGCCTTGTGGAAATTAATACAAAAGTGCTACTTTGGTTCAAGTCTTCTGCTTCTGTGTTGACATATTGCGCCTTTCTCTACAGGCATCAAATGTGTGCTGTGACTGTACTTCAAAAGCCAAATTTTCTCATTTCTGCACCAGCTATGCCATATGAAAAATGAATGATGGACAGTGGCCTTTTGATGGACAGCACTGTTACAAGCAAAAAACCCCTTCCCTCCCACCTTATAACTGACGCCTCTGTTTACGACAGTGTGTTCTTGAAAACGGCTGTCTTCATATTAAGTGACAACTGATGTATTGTGTATGTTTCTACACAATGCATGCAATAGCTGACAGAGGGTCTTCTCAATGTTTTTAAGGGGTGCTCCTCTAAACCTTTGCAAACTTCAGTAATCTCTACAAAGAATCTAGCATGTACAAAAGACTGCCTCTGGAAGTCCGACATTTGTGGGATTGCTCTTAACTAAACATTTTTACTGCATGTTTGCTACTGCATGTTTGCACAGACCTGCAAAAAAATTTTTGTGGGTTCGTGGACATATTATTTTAAATGCACGCTTCTTCTTTATAACACTGCGACCACAAATATTACACAGAGGTGTTTTCCCATTCCGATGTACTTACTTGATGCGACTTCAGACGACAGTAAACTATTACAAAGAAGCAAATTAAAAGAAATAAAGTGGTCCAAGCTGAGTGGGGTTCATCAGAAATACGTACAATATGATCTGAACTCTGCTTTTGCTTATGTGAATGAGAAAAATGTTTCTGAAACAGGGTAAAGTTTTTCAGCTCAGGAAATAGTATAGTTACTCTATGACGTAAACGTGCTCGACCAGGATGTCGGTCATTCTGCATATTACATATTATTGAAAGACACTACCTTGACTGCAGCAATAAATTGTCAACATAGTATATGCCCAGCATGCCACATTCCCTTAGATTTTGATGATCGCTTTTTGTTTTTCTTTTTGAGAAATCGTGAGCACAACAATGCAGAATTCTTGGAAACTGTCTTGCCTACTAATGTGGACATAAATTTACCTTCTTTCCGCAAGTTTTTCAGTAACTCTCGACACTGGAAGACGAATTGCTGAGCCTCCTTGTCGATTCTGTCTCTCTCGGCGTCTGTCATCCGCGATGTGT
Source organism: Rhipicephalus sanguineus (assembly GCF_013339695.2). Taxonomy (NCBI): domain Eukaryota; kingdom Metazoa; phylum Arthropoda; class Arachnida; order Ixodida; family Ixodidae; genus Rhipicephalus; species Rhipicephalus sanguineus. Next base: position 287,229,561 of record NC_051176.1, read on the forward strand.
TGTACATCACCTGGCTACAAAAAGAAATACGTATTTATACAGTTTGTCAATCAAGGTAACTCATGCGCGTGTTGTACTGTATACATCAGACAAGTATTCTAACTTGTAATCCAATACCTTACTTGTAGTGTCAATAAAACCCCTTACGTTGCATCTATGTAGTCATTTCTGTGCTCCCTGAGGAAGTTTTTCATCTTCGAGATGTTGGAGTTCTGTCAGAGGCCAGAGGTAGCGACACATATCAATAAAAGGAAGCTTCATAATAATTCAGCAGCAAGCAGTAAGTAAGAACACATGGCAAGCTGTGTCAGACTGATCACAAAACTTCCGAACTGCCAACTTACAATTTCTCTAACCCGGTAGCCGAAATCGGAGGGCGGCTGCCTTGGTTTCAGTATAGAATTCTTGTCAGTATCTTTCAACATGCCGAGTGCTTTATTACGAGTCCTCAAAGTCTTCACACATGCCTTAAATAACGAGGTCACATCCATTTTATCAAAAACACAATATAAATATGGCACCACTAATATCACTGAGCTTTGAGTGGCGTATTCATGACTGCACTTCGGACGCTTCTACAGTTCATACGGCGTCCCACAGACTACATCAACAACTGCGGTAGTACGCCAGTTTGCACGTCTGCACTGTTCACGCCGCTCGCACGCCCGACGTAGCAGCCATGGCAGCAGCTGACGCTGACGTACGTATTAGGGTCCCTATATACGTATTTACCAAGCCGACCGAGCCATAGAGTAGCCACTGTACCATAGAGTTTCCTAAACTCTATGGACCGAGCAACGTGACATAAACATCAAGCCAAGCCGCAAGAACACATGGCACATATAATGTTGTTTGTACTCACTGGTAGTCAATCTAATGTAGTGCGGCTTGTCTTTTTTTTATCTGCATTAAGCGCCAGTCATTAATTTTTTAAACCTTTTTGTCCTTTTTTTATAGACAAGACCAACTGTCAAAGAAACGAAGCCAAGTTGAGCCAACGTCCGGCCGAGCTAAGCCAGTTGTTTGGGAACTCATGCGATCGGCGCTATGTAGCGAAATAATGTTTTATCTTTTATTCTCTTATATTTTGACAATTTGCACGAAATGTGTACTCTGCGTATATCACGAAAACACGCACTGTACGTTAGATGACTGTGAGTACAAGCCTCACGGACCACTGGTCCTCTGCAAAAACTTGTAAGCTTATTTCGTTGCGGGTCCATTGAAGACGCCAGTGTCTTGGGAGATTACTGGTGCTACGTAGTCATAAAATAGTGTCACTGGAACCCTGTAAATGGCTTTAAGCTTTATGTGTAAACCTTTTATTCCTCAGGCCATTAGATTTCCTGCAGTGCTCGGATATTTTGGACCTCCAAGGAAACGAAACTGCGCGGGAAGAGCTGGGCTACGGGTGCACTAAGGTACGCGACTGGCCACCGACCTCGCATGCTTTCTCAATTGAAGTTTTTGGTTTACTGAAAACAGCTGGCTATTATTGGTATCAGTGCTTTTTCTGTCACCTCTCTGTTCCTATGACTTTTCAGTGACATTATACATAGTTCATTTCAACTGCTTTGTGCACGCGAGCATTGTCGCCGTCATTTTTTAGTTTCTACTGTGCAATTTACTGACGCTTTCTTTCTGCAGTTTGGAGGATCAAAATACGAGGACGTCCAGTTTACTGCAGTCAACTGTTCTGTTCTGCCCAACATTGAGTGCTACGGCAACCGCACTTTTTTAAAGGACGGCTTTCCATGCATTAAGTAAGTCAGTCGGCCTTCTAATAATTTCCAGCATCGCTTTGTTAATTCATAAGCCGCGCCTCCCACGCATACCAGCGTATCTCAGCTTTATTAGCTACTGCTTCCATGCTGGAAAAAAATATAATGGCTTGTCAGTGAGCCGTGCAAACGTTTGTTAAATGGGTTGCATTATTTAATCGACATTTTCGTGCTTGAACTGCTCGATGAAACAATGCATCCGTTCCTTGAGCATTCTTAAATATGCACATTGCAGTGCTACATGTGCTGATCTTTGTGTCCGCATGCAACAGAGCTCATACTGCTATGAGAAATCCTTTAGGATTTTGGAATTTGCATTCTGTATGCGTAGTCATTATTTACACGTGGTACATTTATTTTTGCTCAAAACGTATGCAAAGGAATGCTACTTGACCGATTTTGGCACCTGTGTGAAATTTGAGTGCATAAGCTAAAAGCTTGGACAACGTGGTAACGCAAAGGGTGTACAATAATTTCCCACACCTGATAGCTTATGTACTTTTAGTAATGGGAAAACCACATTATAGTTAAATATTGCACATGTTGAATGCGAATGACAGTCCAGATTGAATTCTGTTTTTCTATTGGGAAATTATGAAGCAGCTAAACTCAACAAACTAATTCAACTTTGGCAGTTTTTCCTCAGAATAGCCAAAGCTCTTGGTGTTAGGTACAGGTGAAACACAACATGCAGCTGCATTTAGTTGGTAGCCTCTGCTTTGGCTGCTATAATTGCTTGGTATTTAGTTTGCCTGTTTCTTTTGCCCACAAGTACACTTGCATGACCAGACAAATTCTAAAGCTGTTATTCTCTTGATGCTCCTATGCGCAGGCGATGTGTTGGTAAGTGACACAAAGCTTTCTATTGACACTTCTTCCAGCTGGATTATGTAATAGTGTTCCCATCATGTAAATCGAGCTGTGTTCATGAGGGAAGTTCCCTATAATGATTGAATTGTAATTGTTTCAGATATTGTGGGCAATTCATATTTAGCTGTCTTGAAACAGTAAATGGGTTAAAAATGTGCTTCAACCTCCCCTTGCAGTGTTGTTATGCAATGTCATGCTGAGATAGGTCTTTTGTTTGTTTTCTTTGTTTATAGGTACACTGGGCACTACTTCACCACAGCGCTTCTCTATTCAATACTGCTAGGCTTTTTGGGAATGGACCGCTTTTGTTTAGGCCACACAGGCACAGCAGTTGGAAAGCTGCTAACACTTGGTGGTGTTGGCATCTGGTGGATAGTTGACATTGTTTTATTAATATCTGGCAATTTGATGCCACAAGATGGTAGCAATTGGATGCCTTCTGTATGAAAAGTATTTGTGGTTACTGTCTCTTCATTGAAGTGTTCTTCCTTGTCCCATGGAAAACCATCATCAACACTGTTAGTTTGGTTCAATTCCTTAGCATACCTGCTGATTTATTGATATGTCATACAAAGATGACAATATATTGCAGAAGGCACGTATATCTGTGCATTGCAAATTGGTTTCTGCCTCTGTAGACATTGTCGTGACCTTGTAATTTTACATTATTTTTATTTAACAAATAACAGGAATAATGTAAGTTTGTGTGCTGCTTTACTGGTATTACAATACATTGAAACTACCTGTGGTGGCTGCATAAATATGCTTTTAGCCATTTGCATTGTAGTGAATGTTTTGAAAAGAAAGTGTGTGCTTGTTTTTCAGTGTATGCACTTCTTGGAATGTTCATTGAAGCCAGCCATTAATGCTGTACAATATATTAATTTCTCATTTGGGCTGTCTTTTATCCAATAAAGCCTAGTACCTCTGCATTCTAAATTATGCTTTTAATTTGAGTAATACATAATTTAATGCACTTTTGTGTACCCAATTTGTGTTGAATTTACAGAAGTTGGTTGGGTTGTACATAAACAGCAATTAATGTTCGTGTTTTACATGTTCTGTATAATAGGGTACTTAAGGAATGCCATTTTGTACTGGAATGATTGTTTTCTGCAAACCTGCAGTAAAATCTGTGAACTTGCTGAACCTGGTTGTTCTGAAGTGAAGTGCCACATAAAGAAAAATTATGACCTAAAGATCCTGCATGTACATACACCATGAAGCCTCATGATTTCACACACAAAAAGTTTTATGCTTCATATATTCTTCTGACTAGTCCAATGCAGAAGGTTCACTTGGTGTAGGCAAAGGATATTAGAAAGAAAAATTCTGGATGACAAATGTTTGACTTAATGCCAGTATTTAATGCCAGTATTCTTCTTGTAGCAGGTTGTTTTTGCTTTTGGCAATAAGGATTTAAACCTAGCTTACGAAATGACCCAGTGTACTGAAGTACATTGAATGTAAAATAAATCTGTTCCATTGAAGTATGACATAGTTCGTGTCGTTCACTTTTGTGGAAACATCTGAGCTTTCTGAAATCTTACATTTTAACTCTGTTCTGCTGCTGTCTGGATTTATGGATGCTATGGGTGCAAGAAGTCTCAAACAAAATTTTCAGCTGATGGAATGGATTGTGTCTGAATGTATTATTATACTCGGGGACAACTTTCTGTGGCAATGAAGGGAAAGCTACAGAGCCACAATGCACGTATCCTACCACTAATAAATGTAGTCCCACAATTGCATCCGTATTTTCTGCGTGAGATATATAAAATAATCCTTTATTTTCTACATGTAGCTTTTTGAGACGCAGCGCACACAAGCGAGATATTTGTATTTCTTTTACTTTATACGTTGTCACTTTGCGTTTTTGCATGCGCGAAAAAGTCGCGCCTTTTACTCGTACCTTGATGGATGCAACACTAGCCATCACTTTCCACGGCGTTACGAGACGCACGCCAAACCGGACTACTTCGTGTAGCAGTACATGTGCAGACGCTCTGCCCCCGTAGCTTTCCCTTCGTTGCCACAGAAAGTTGTCCCCGAGTATAAGTTGAATTTCCATATTGACAGCGTGAGATGACACCGCAGAGAAGAAGGCGCATAAGGCACGTGGAGTGCTGCATGTGTCTTGTGTGCCTTCTTCTCTGTGGTGTCGTCTTGCGCTGTAAACATGAAAGCTAGAAACCAGCTCGTATTGCTTTGTAGGTTGAATTGCTACTTTCTGCATACATAGCTACAGCACTTATTAGGATGCAACATCTCATCACAAGAAAGTAAAGGCCAACCAGTCTTTCAAAGCACTGCCTGTGTGGTCTTCACTTCTGCCTAACTGAGCAAGGAATGTTTGTGCAACCATATACAGTAATCTGTATATTTCACTTGAAAGCTTCAAGAATGGTTTCAAAACTTGTCACCGGCTTGTGTGTGTTCATAATATCCCATATATATGTATGTATATGTATATATATATATGTAGCTTCAAAAGAATATTCCTGGCTATTCATTTAATTATATAAGAGAAAGTCACAGTGAAAAACATAACATTTATTCTGAACTTTCGGCCGGGGACCGACCTTTATCAAAGATGAGATTTGTACATTGCGTTCGAGTTGAAGTACAGTCTGTACTTTTACTGTATTTCTTTCATTATATGTATATGTATAATTTTTTTTTTTATAGTTGCACATGTAACTTCAGTACGTTTCTAGCTTGGCTGTCATCCACAGCTGTGTGACTGATGTGCAAAGCCTCCTTTTGTGGCTGGTCATTATGTTACTTGCTATGAAAAAAATGCAACACTGAAGCAGTGGGAGGGAGCTTGACATGTAAAAACGGAGCACTCAACATGCTGAATTCAGTTTTATGCTTGTGGAGGCCTAAAATAAGATATGTGTTTTGCAAAATATGCTGCCGCACATACTTAGCTCTAAAATGCAATAGCCACTGACCCCCACACACAAAAAAAAATCTCGAGCTGTCAGAATACAGACACCTGCTGGTTTCCCTTAATAAAGTTTATTCCTCCTCCTCAGAATACAGACCACATCACACTGATTTGCACCATATAACGAAAACTAATAACGCTTGGCCACTCTAATATTGAGTGGACTCGCCATTTGCTTTATTTTTTTAACCTCCACCTGCTTCGATGAAATTCAGCAATGTAAATTTGATGTAAATAATGCTTTTGGAACTTGTATAGATGCCTTATTTGTATGTAAGTACATGGTTATATTTGCTTTGTTTTTGTATTTGTGATAAATAAAGTGGCATAGAGTGACGAGTTTGCTAAAAGTTGTTTGTATAAGTTTTTCTTCAAAGTCTACACTTGCAGGTAACCTGACTTATAGTGGAAACTGATGCTAAATTTAATTCTTCAGAGAAATGACCGGTAATGGGTTAACAAATATGGGACGCCCTCTAGTGCTAGTGCATTAAATGGTTATCGTTTGTGCTGATCTGTGCGGCCGCACTACCTTAACACGAATGAAGTTTGGAAGCTGTCTGTGTTCGCCCGCAGAAACTGCGAAAAATGCAGCAGGAAGGTTGAGGTGGGAGGGGGTGTGGACGTAGCCTTGAACTTTCGCTGCTGCAGTCGCGGTCTCGCGAGAGCCGTTCTTTTGCAACCACCTGTCGGACGCGCGTAAAACTATAATCGTGACGTCATATTGCAATATGGCAGCCGACTAGGTGAATCATCTGATAGTCGAGTTTGTCGCCGCCTATGTAATTGTTAAGCTTGCCGAGTGTCGGCCCTCTACAGGGCTCGAAACAGTTTCAGCGGCCTGCGAGCATCAGCGCAACGTGTCGGCCGCTATGTGATCGGCGTCTACGATCTGGACGGACTTTGGTACATGAGGCCCAGCACGGCGATCCTACTTCCCGTTGTAAATTTTAGGCCTAATAGCAGCCAGTCTGCGGTGAAGTGCGTGGCAGGGACATCAGATTTTGGCAGCTGCCTTTGACATACCACCCCTCATGTCATGTGCTCGAGTGAAAAAGTTGTCCTGACGCTTCTAGTTTGAGGCCAAGGTGCTCAAGAAGCATGTCGTCGTTTATTTCCAACTTCAAGAAAATATTCAACTTAGGCGGTGTAGGAGGAGGAGATGCCAAGCGTCGCAAAGTTTGTAGCAACATTCGCTTCGACGAGAATCCTGAAGACTACTGGGAAATCATTGGAGAGTTGGGCGATGGTGCCTTCGGTAAAGTGTACAAGGTGAGCTGATTGTTACCTGTTACTTCGGCGTGTGGGCTGACATTGCCTGTTGCTCGAGCGCAGCATCTGTGCGATATCGCGCAGTATGACAAATTAGAGGTTAATTGTGAATGTCATTGTTACTGTCTTCGTTCTCGTCGCGTGTGTCTGAAGCGTCACCTTGAAATGTCACTAAAGCGACAATGTCTAAATCGGAGCAGTAAAAATTTCTAAGCGCAGTGCTTTAGCTCCACTATCCCGTTAGCCGCTTGAAACCGAGCAGCTATCTGAAGCATGTGTGCAGTGTTCTATCAGCAACTGCGTGCTGTTCCATCTAATTTAATCGTGCATGAAATGCGTCGTCCCGAAAACATGTTGCTACAATGACGTATGGTTTCTCCGTGATGCCAGATGTCTGTTCCCCTTTGCGTGTTTTGGGGCCGCACATTACGCTGGCATTCCGGAAATTCCTCCATAGTAGGACTGCCGTTGCTCGTGTCGTTTTCGCTTCCGTAGGGACTACACGCACTTGTTTTGGACGAGTGCCGGGTTATTTCTGTTGTTATCGTGCGCATATTAGTGTATTGGACTTTCTCTTGAACCCTATTGGTTAAATCAATATTGTGCGGAGTCAATCCATTCGGTATTTCTGAAAATTTCGCAGATGTGCGACCATAGTAGCAATTTGTCACCATTAAATTTGTTATTACAAATCCCCCGTGCGTGGTGCGGTGCCTTGTCATCTCATGCTAACAGTAGTAAATGGAGATGAAATCGTAAAACATCTTTTCTAAGTGTGTTTGCTAAAAAGAAGTGATAAAAAAAAAACTTTTTCGTTGACAGGCTCGGCACAGAGTAACTGGCATACTAGCTGCTGCGAAGATATGCGAGCTCAAGGGAGAAGATGATCTGGAAGACTTCACTGTTGAGATTGATATTCTTATTGAATGTAAACATCAGAACATTGTGGACCTCAAGGAAGCCTTTTTTTATGAAGGGAAATTATGGGTATGTTTGCATTTATGCTTCTTTAGAAAAGTTCTCATTGCCCTTAAATATGTGCATGTGCTTCAGGGGTAAAAATCGTGACACAATTTTTGGTGGCATTGTGATTTGTCTACTTTGTGCACCATTATTTCTTAGGCAATGTCTAGTTTCACGTCCAGACAAGGATTACTATTGACTACATACAGCGTGTTACTAAATAAATGTAGCCTATTAGACAATCCCTCCATAAGGACTTGGTGGCGTAGTGGGCTGCTATGATGTTAGTTCTAGCCATGTCTTCATTGTTCATGTGGTTTTTTTTTTTTTAAGCATTATTTAAATGTATACTTTACTGCTCCAGAGAGCTGCTTTTTTGTTTTGAAAGAAAATCGCGTTAATGTTAGTGATGGGTGCTAGAGCACCCGTCACTGACATCAACGCCGTTCAAGAAAAACAGTGAGATAGCAAGGCAAAACAGCGAGAGTGCCGAAGTCGTACCGTGAAACAACATATAATATTGCCCTCTTCCCTTGCCCCTTGTAACATGAGCCGACCATTGACACTGGCACAAGAGTGAGAGTCATATGTGCACCACAAACAACACGCTGGATGTAACTAGGACGTAATGCTTGATGCAGCCTATTTCTAGACATTGTCTGCATGTGGAATAAGACCCCTCAAATTTCATCGGTTGTTAGTGTTTGAGCCCAGTTATTATCAGGTGTAAGAATCTGTGTTAGCAGATGGCAGGTCTTAGCTATTAATGTGGTGGCATCAAATTACCAGAGGCCGTATTCTGTAATGATTTAGTTTCCGAAGAGCTCACTTTGCCAACATGCAATTGCGTGACATCATTGTCACGCGCCCACCACGCCCCCACGGCAATGGCATCACCCAATCACAGGTTGGCAGAGTGAGCTCTTCAGAAACCGAATAGTTACAGAATACGTCCCCTGGTCAAATCTGTTTCACTAACTAATGTACAGGCAGTGCGTAATGGTCCACGCAAGTTTCTAGAATGCAGAAGCCACAAGAAATTACTTAGCTGTACAAACATAGAGGTAACAGTCTAAATTATGTTCAGAGCTTAGGGAATGAAACACATCAAAACCTTAAATGTAACAGGTGGTATGCACAATTGCTCGAAATCACCACATCATGTCTACAGTCTGACCACTAAGGTGATATTAGCTCTGGTGTAAGTGTGCGAGCCAATATCACGCTATTAAGCCGATGTGACACAGAATTGATGATGGTGGAAACGAAAGTATGTGCATTACTTGGCCCAAAATTGATGTGTTTCATTCTGTGAACACTGTACCTATTTGTGTGGCCTATGCAACCACTCCTTCAATTCCATGCTGTGCTGTCAGGTTAGAAATAAAGGTATTTTTTTTTGCATGTTGCATATTCCAGAAAGTTTGTCAGTGTACATGTTGTCTATGTGGGTGATTTGCATTTTAAGGCACAGTAGACATCAGCATAGGACAGGAAGAAGGACTGGTTTTGTGAAATTTGCATTCTTTCTTGTTTTTGTGTGTGCAAGCAGATATCGCTGAGATGTAGTGGGCAAGGATTTCGCCATTTGTGAGGCTTCATCTACAGCTTGTGTCAGCCACTATATGGGTTCCAGGAGGATGTAAATATGCCTCTTTGTATAGCTCATACATTGTGCATTTTATTGAGGCAGAGCTATGGCCTTATAGAGCTGAAGGTATGGCCTTGGCTTGCCATCACTTAGTTGAGGGACTTGGCTGGCTTCCATTAGTGGGCCTCCTCCTGGGCTTAGTAATCTGTCGCCTGATAAGATATGATGGGTTCCTGCTTTGCTATTGTTTTCATGGGCCTGTGAACAATGCACGTGCATTGCTTGAACTTTATTGCCTGCTGATGCGTAACGATTTTAGTGGTTTTGGTCATGTTAGATGAAAAAAAGGGGCACGCATGCCACGCCTTTGCTAAAAATAACATGTCAGTTTTGTGGCCTCTGGTGTCAAACATGAGGCTGCATCAGCTATATTTCTGCAATCTCTTCTTCCAACAATGTTCACATGATTTTTGTTGTAGCTTATCTATATTAGTGAACGTCATGCTGGTGCAGAATGGACAGGTCTTTCTATTTTTATCAGCAATTAAGGAGACCAGAATGCAATGTTTTCCATGCATTTGCAGTTAATGTTTTATTGTTCTTACATGTTTCTCACTGCTAGATTGCTTTTGAAAGTTTTTATACATCTTACGATATCTCGGGAGGCATAAGTGAGCGTAAAATAATTTATGATCAAGCTGACATGGGTTTACTGTTATTAATTTTACAGACAGGAGCAGAGCTTGATCATTCCAAACTATGGGAACACACTGCCACTCTATTGGTGTTTAGCAAAAGAAGTTTTGACAAATAGAACTTTTTTTGAAGTGAGAACTTAAAGGGACACTAAAGGCAAATATTAAGTCCACGTTGATTGTTGAAATAGCGGTCCAGAAACCTTGTAGTGCTACTTTTATGCCAAGGAAGTGTTTATTTTGAAATAAAATCACGTTTTAGTGGTCCGCATCGCGGTAGCGCACTTCAAATCACCCGCCTGAAATCCGACTTTCATACGTCACTGCTGCCATGCCCAACATTGCCCGCTTTTGCTGCGCGGCCGCCGACACTAGTAGCAGCAGAGTGAAAGTAGCGGGACCCACAGCAGCAACAACAGCCATCGAAGCTTGCCACAATCGCCGCAATGGATGTGGACGGCGAACTTGACAACGAGACATTGGCTCACGACGCTGGCCTGTACGCCGCGGCAGTACGCGATCCCGAAACTACCACTGAGACGCGACCGCGTGAGCGAAGCAGGGCGCCGGGCGAAACGCAGTTCGGCGAAAACGGAACCTTTGAACCACGCGCGCCGTTCCCCATGGCACCGCCATAGAGGTTCTTTTTTCCATGAATCAAATGGAAACGAACAAACAGCATTTTATTACGTCTTTTGATGCACGGAAGGTTCTTTTTTTATTGCTGCTAGTTTGATTACTAGTGATTTATTGTAGGTAGACTCTCATATGTCATCGGGATCACTTCGAAAATGTCCCACTCGTGGCGCTTATCATGTGATACATTTAGCTTAATTTCTCGGTAAGTAGGGCACTGCTGTTGATAATACTGACGTTTTAGAAGTTGCCATACATTGAGCTTTCACTCTGACATAAATTGTTATTTGCTTTTAGTGTCCCTTTAAACAGGACATTCATCTCGTAAAAAAATAAACTGCTGCAAAATTCAGCAGAGTTACAGGCTGTTTGGCATGAGCTACTGTAGCAAAACTCGCGCCTTCAAAGCATTGTGTGGTCAAAGATGCCTGAGACTTTGTTGAGTTATGTTCTGTTACCTCTGGGCATGTGGCTCTTAACTTAGGATAAAATGTGAGGCTTCAGTGTGTCGCTCACCTTGTTTGATTAGGCTGTGTGTGTTTTAATTGTAACTTTAACGTTGTATTATTTCTCATGTCAGTGCAGGAGATAACATATAATATAAAAAGTACAATGATTTATAGTGGGCAGATTTTAATTGTGCGTGTAAAATTGCAATAGCGAGTATTTCGGGCGCATATATGCCTCCAAGCCTGTATGTATCATCCACAATGCCACTTGATAACTTCTTAGCTCAGTGTAATACTGGGCAGCAAGTTCATCAATGGATGAAATAGGTAGCTGTGCAAAGTTCACAACAACAGCAGACAAGAACGATACAGACGTGCTTCGTGTGTGTTGTTCTTGTCTGCCGTCGTCGTGAACTCTGCAGAGCTGCCTATTTTGTTCCAACCAGCCCCTACACAAGCTCTTCTGAAGTTGATCAATGTCTGCCGGCAATATAGCGTGAATTGTGATCATGTCAAAGCAGGAATGGTTATTAAGATATATGAGTATACTATACATAGCCTAACTGCTGTTGTTGCTTCTGCATGATGGGAACACGAGGTTGTCTTGTCTTCATTCTTCAGTCCCTTCCGTGCCATTTTAACTTGCAACTTAACCAAGTAACTCAAGTATTCTGCACCTCACAATAATGTCGCACCAGAGTAGTAGCTATAACGTGTGTCCCAAGTACAGACTAGGCTGATGATGCTCTGTTGCAGAGAAACATACTGTATAAGGACACGTTCATTATTGGGCTCCTGAATGGAATGGCCAGCACTTGCTGCAGCTTCAGTGGCAGTGTAGTGTTATCATAAAAATTGAATTTCCTCACTACGGCACTTGACACTAGCATAAGAGTGACTGTGTAAGCATAATAACTCGTACTGATTTGTGAAAGCGTATAAGTAGTACGTACCATTTATTTGCTTGTTTTAGCCCAAAGCAAGTTGAGGTTTAGGATGAACATTTCTCCTTGTTTATTTCTAAAAGTGAGCACAAGCCTTTGTAATGTGAGAATTGTGAGAAAAGTATTCTGCAAAATGATTACCATATCATAATATGTAGCTAAGCTGTATTTAAAGCAACATTATTAATAAATGTGGGGAAGGGAAGAGAATATTTCCTTCCCCACATTTGCTTACTTGCTTCTCATTGCTCTTGAATAACTTTTGATAAGGTGGTTCTATTTGGAAACAGATGTTGATAGAGTTCTGCGAAGCTGGGGCAGTGGATGGGATTATGATTGACTTGGAAAAACCGCTGACTGAGCCACAAATTCGTTACCTGTGCCATGAGATCTGTGAAGGCCTCCGCTTTCTGCACTCAAAAAAAGTTATCCATCGAGATCTCAAAGCTGGCAATGTGCTTCTCACCTTGGATGGAGATGTGAAAATTGGTGAGTGAATCGGAATGTTTGTATTTAAAAGATGTGTAATTTCAATATGTAACTGTAATTTTCTAACGTTGAGTACATTTTTATGCAGTATCTAAAAGTGTGTTTTTTTTTTAACAGGAAACTTTTAGCATACCTGTACATGTTCAAAAATTGCATTTACCTCCCTTTTGTAGCTCTCAAGAGTACCTGTTTTGCACATTTCAGGAGCATATAGTCGAGAAAATGTTACAGCGTTGGCTTTAACTTCTGGCTAGGTTTAAGGCAAATTTGTTAACTACTAAGCCTAAGTCTTTAAGGGCTGTATCATTCGAAATCTTGCATTTTGTTGCGATTTTACTCTACAAGAATTATGTTTTTGTCATGAAATTATTTTATCAAGGTGTTACTGCCTTCTGTATTTAAATAAACATCTAAAAAAAGAATCTAGTTTCAGTAGTTGCCTGCACGTGTCTAGATTTACCTAGTCTTATAAATAATGAAGTTTGCAAATGTTAAGAGGACCCTCACCAGGTCTGAACATTACAAATGAGCAAGCAAGACACATAGATTAGTCGGTAGTGATTTTCTGCAAATTGGTAAAAAACGATTGAAAATAAGAAGGGCGGCTGTGTGCCCTTCCTCTCGAGAGAGTTACGCTTGGAGAGAGTGGAATTGCCTGTATAACAGGTGCTCCTCAGAACGTCACTAACCAGAGCTAGGGAATTCGGTTATTCATGCAGTGTAGAGCATGCAATGCTTGTGCCGCAAAGCACAACACTAGAACCTTGTTAAAGCGGAGCCTGAAGGAACAGGAAAAATATGTTCCATTTAACCGGAGTTTACTGAATGAGATGTGTAAGAGTATGGCAGCCAATTTTAAACCAATTAAATTAGAGGCAGCTATTCCATTTAAGCTACTTTTATTTTCTGAGATTCTACTGCAGAAAGAAAAAAAGGAAGCTGGTGCTCATCACATCAGTATGGCGCGCTCCCTTGCCTCTGTTAGTTGGGGTTATGCAGCGCTTGCGAATGCTAGGCAAGGCATAGAGACAGTGTGGTTTGGCAGTGAAAATGACCTCCTGAAGGCACGGCAAAAGGACCATTTAATTTCCTCTAACTTGTCCAATAATGAACCGATATAAAAAATAATTTCGGGAGAACCCTCCTTATATTGTGCCTTCCAAATTCTATTACAGTGGGCCCTGATGAGGGCCCTTTAATTTCGAATAGTATTGGAGAAGAGTGGCCTTTGAACATAAAATAATATTTTCATTTCTACAGTGATTCCACTCCTGCGCCAACTGCGCCAAAGTGCGCCAAATTGTATTTACTACGCCATCCTGATAATATCGACGAAAATTGCGCCAAACTGCGCCAAAGTCTCGGGTTTGGGGCCGTCTATCACTGGCAATCGCACGGCCGGCGCGTCAGAACATGTGCAGCTTGATCTTGGGGCTGCCAAAGTCGCAACCATGGACCAAGAATTATTCCGCTGAATAAATAGCGCTCGCGCGTGCGTCTCGAGTAAGCCACGATGCCATGCATGGTGCCAACGCAGCTTCTGTTCTGCAAGTCGGCTCGACAGCAAAACGCGCTCTCCGCAGAGGCTCGTGACGTCTAGGCCTATCGGTAGCGAGGAAGTGCGACGGCGATTCATCGCGGACGTCGTCTGTTCTAGAAACGCTGCTGATAGCTCGTTTCAAGCATCGCACGGCACGTAAGGAAAGCAATGTTCAGTAATAACTACATGTGTGCTGCTAAAATGTCTGTCATCTTCTGTTTCCGGACATCGCGGAATGAAATCTGGGGTCGCTAGCAGTAGATATATGGGACAGTATCGAATTCTCCTTGCTTCGTGTCTATGGAAGAGCACGCGAACGGTGGAAACGCGTTCACACTTTTCCTCAGATATACTTTATACATGGATCTTCATTCGGAAGAGCTTTTTCATAATTGCTTATACCAGCACGTCCGAGTTTGTAATCACTCTGCAGTAAATACGCACTAAAAGGCCCTGCCCTTTCGAGCTCACATGCTAGGGTTCCAATTCGAATTTTTTGCTTGCTTTTTTAAAATGACATCTCATTAATAAAAGCATATCTCCTGGTCGGAGCAGCCGCAAGTGCGCAGCTGTCAGTAGTGGGCCCGTCGCTGACGGCCCACAGTGAAGCGGCTACCCCATGTTACACGTCCGCCCCTCGCTTTCGGGGGTCAATAGCTGACGGTTAAAAGAACTCAGTTTCGCTTAAGGGCGAAGCAATGAATGCGATACCAACAAATTGTATTGTTAAACGAAGTAAGGCTACCAGCTAACTCTTTTGGATCCGATCTCGCGTAACTCAACAAAACACTGGTTTAAGGGACTATGGCCGCTCCAGGAACCGAAGCGTTTTCTTGCTCTGAGTTCTCTAAACACAAAGTAAGCATTGAGAGCGCAGCAAGTTTACGAGCCGTCTCCTGATGCCTCGAGATAGCGCGCGTGCAAGCGACTGCGCCCTTCGAACGATGCGGTCCCCTCCCCCCCCCTTCTGCTCCCCTGGCGTCCTTTCATGCTCCTTACAAAAGACGGGCGTGGCTTTTCCTCTCTGTTTGATGAGCAATCGACGGCAGGCCCGCACGCGGGAAGATGTTATCTCATGCGCTGTCCGTGCGATGGAGACAGGCGGCCAGCTAGTTTAATCTCCGCTTCAGCCGCGTTCGTCGCCAGCACTCGCGAGCTCTTACTCGCGGCTAGAATGCGCATGTGAATGTTATTAATTTGGTCTTTATACAGAAAATTACGGCATGGCTACGGCAAAAATCCGCGGAGAGTGTCCATATAATTGTTATCACAATAAATATTTAAAAATGTTGAGGAGCCATTTCACTCTGTGAAGTGGATGATAAGTGAAGCTGTTTCGCGCATGGCAAAGAGATGACATGGTGGAGGACAGTTTGGTATGTAAGGCCAGGTGCGTGATCCACTCCTGCGCCAACTGCGCCAAAGTGCGACAAATTGTAATTACTTCGGCTACTGCGCCATCCTGATAATATCGACGAAATTTGCGCCAAACTGCGCCAAAGTCTCGGGTTTGGGGGCGTCTATCACCGGCAATCGCACTGCCGGCGCTCAGAACATGTGCAGCTCGATCTTGGGGCTGCCAATAAAGTCGCAATCATGGAACAAGAATTATTCGCTGAATAAATAGCTCGTGCGTGCGTTCCGAGTAAGCCACGATGCCATGCACGGTGCCGACGCAGCTTCTGTTCTGCAAGTCGGCCGACAGCAAAACGCGCTCTCCGCAGAGGCCGCGAGGCTCGTGAAGTCTAGGCCTATCGGTAGCGAGAAAGTGCGACGGCGATTCATCGGCGGAAGTCGTCTGTTGTTCCAGAAACGCTGCTGATAGCCGTTTCAAGCGTCGCACGGCACGTAAGGAAAGCAATGTTCAGTAATAACTAACCATGAGTGCCGCTAAAATGCCTGTCACTTCTGTTTCGGACATCGCGGAATGAAATCTGTGATCGCTCGCAGTAGATACATATGGGACAATATCGAATTTTCCTTGTTTCGCGTTATGGAAGGCACGCGAACGCTGGAAACGCGTTGACACTTTTCCTCAGATATATTTATCCATGGATCTTCATCCAGAAGCTTTTTCGCAATTCGTTCCGCCGGCGCGTCCGAGTTTGTAATCACTCTGCGGTAAATACCCCGTTAAAAGGCCCTGCCCTTTCGAGCTCACGTGCTAGGGTTCCAATTCGAATTTTTTGCTTGCTTTTTAAAAATGACATATCATTAGTAAATCATATCTCCTGGTCGGAGCAGCCGCAAATGCGCAGCTGTCAGTAGCGGGCCCGTCGCTGACGGCCCACAGTGAAGCGGCTACGCCATGTTACACGTCCGCCCCTCGCTTTCGGGGTCAAAGCTAACGGTTAAAAAACTCAGTTTCGCTTAAGAGCGAAGCAATGAATGCGATACACAAAAAATTGTATTGTGAAACGAAGTAAGACTAGCAGCTAACTCTTTGGATCCGATCGCGTAACTCAACAAAAACGCTGGTTTAAGGGAATATGGCCCTCCAGGAACCGAAGCGTTTTCTTGCTCTGAGTTCTCTAAACGCGAAGTAAGCGTTAAGAGCACAGCAAGTTTACGAGTCCGTCTGATGCCTCGAGATAGCGCGCGAAAGCGACTTGCCCTTCGAAGATGCGGTCCCCCCCCCCTTCCGCTCCCCTGGCGTCCCTTCATGCTCTTACGAAAGACGGCGGCGCGTTTCCTCTCTGTTTGATGAGCAATCGACGGCAGGCTGCCGCGGGAAGATGTATCTCATGCGCTGTCCGTGCGGCGGAGACAGACGGCCGGTAGTTTAATCTCCGCTTCAGCCGCGTTCGTCGCCAGCGCTCGTGAGCTTTTACCCGCGGTTAGAATGCGCGTGGTGATGTTATTAATTGGACTTTATACAGAAAATTACGGCAACGGCGACGGCAAAAGTCCGCCGAGATGTCCATATAATTGCTATCGCAAGGGTCAATGTACGGGCAGATTTGGCGCTCCCCCCCCCTTAGGTGATTAGGGGGGGGCTCCCTCCCCCCCCCCCCCCCCCCCTGTGCGCACGCCTATGCTCCTGAGATGATTTTTTCCATGAGATTTGCAATGAATCGAAATATTTCTAGCCTTCATAGAGCCCCATAATAATACTCAGGTGCTTGAATGTTAATGCAATATGCTTCTGTATTGCACTCCAGGATGTAAAATTCGCTGCTCCAAAGTGCTCCTAGTGCAAAATTATCTGCTCCAAAGTGCTCCAAGATGAAATTTTGCTGCTCCAAATGCTCCAAAACGGAAATTTTGCTGCTCCAAAAATTGCTCCAAATCAGAAGTCCTCGGTAGCATCACTGCAGTTTGTTAACATCAATACGCAAATATTCACGCGATAAGCCTCAAGATGCTTTATCAAACACGAAAATTGACTGTCGGCGGGCGTCAGTCGATTGATGCAAAAAATAATAATCATGTGATGGCGTCATGATCACGTCATAGATGGTCAAAACTTGTGATGTCATCATGGCGTCATAT